>NW_026623698.1:207172-252868 GCF_030028575.1 Malurus melanocephalus
CGGAAATAGCCGGAAACAATCGGGGCCGCGGCGGGCGTCCGGGGGGTGTGAAGGCCGCGAAATATGGAATGTTTCGTCAAATGGAAACATTTTGGAAATATGGAATAAGATTTTCGTAAGAAAGGTTGTTCTCTGAGGTTTGATCTCCCCTCTGCTTTCCAGTCTAGCCAATGAGAAGCGGGACTTAGTTAATGAAACAGAGAGCCACCAACAAGCTGTGAGTGATGTCAAAAATGATGCCCGAAAATGCTAGAAATAAAACCCCATACACTGGTGTCTGTAGAGCAGGGATTTGTTTATTGCAGCTGGAGGTGAGCGGGATCTTTCCTCCTAATTCACCTACCCTTGCTTGTGCCCTTATATTTATACAGTAAATAATTCTTAACATTGTCACTGTCACTATATCCGCCATTACATATGGGTATGGAAATACAAGGCTACTATTCCTTAATGTAGCATCTACTTATCTAATTGTGCATTATAGTTATCTACTTTTTGAAATATTCTTGGCGGTTCAACTTGTCCAAGCATTAAGCAATTGGCTTAACTACATCCAGTTGATACACTGAATGAATAAACTATATATGGCTATATGAATATATGGCTATATTTAGCTGATACACTGCACGCTGATAATAAACTATATGAAAACTTAATATATGAAAAGGCTATTAGTGATAGTATATGAAAATAAATGAAAAATATACTGTTACATTGTATATTGATGATATGTAAAAAGCTATTATATTGTATATAAAGTTTTCCATCAATAGGCTTCATAAGCATCCCGTAACTTTGACTTAAAACCATATAGGTATCAAAAACAAACTACTTGTTGGTAGAAATGCCGTGTTAGAGCTTGGAGCTGGATAGGCTTTGATGTTCTCAGACYTTCAGTGATCCCAGGGAGGTTGGCAAAGCTTAGGAAGAAGGATCTACCACTGTGGACACTGTGGATGTCCCGTGGTACACACAAAGAATGCAGATCTTGGGGGACACAAGGTGATCTGGCAGAACTCCCAAGACACGGAAAAACAAATGGAGACAACTCAGCAATTGTGTTGAAATTGGCTCCAACCAGGTAACAGGTAATTCCCACAGGGGCTGATCCCAACCAACTCACAGAGCACCAACCCGAAAAACMCACCAGCCCAAAAAGAGAGAAACACTGAGCATGGGATTAATTACCACGAGAAGTGAGACAATCAGTAAGCAATAAAAGATAAAATACTAATTAGTAAGAGAAGGATGTGACTTGTAACTAATGAACACTAATCCCTCTGTTTGCTAAAATTTATAAATAGTAAAAAGCTCCAGCAAAAAGCTCTGATAGTTGGGGTGCTTGATCTGTGGAACATCATGGAGCACCAGGCTTGTACAATCTGAAATAGATAATGTCTCTCTTGAGTAATTACTTTGTTACACATGAGGTAACAAATCCAATTTTTGCAGGTGAATGGGGAGCTCCCACAGGGAGTTGCATTTGTGAGATATTTGCATTGATGGTAAATACTCAAAGAGGCCCAGAGGCAGTGCTCGAAGTCAGGAGGGAAGGCCAAGAGCACAAGGGCTTGTTTATAATTGTGAGGAAGGTTTTCTGTGATGATACTGTGACTCAGCCCAGAGTAGCCTCTCAGTTATCTCAGTGCTGTACAGCCCCAGCTGCCTCAGTTGTTCCTCCTAAGAGAGATGCTCCAGTCCCCTAATAACTTCACAGGGCTCTGCTGGACCTCCTGCAGGAGTTCCATGTCTCTGTTGTCCTGAGGAGCCCAGAACTGGACACAGCACTSCAGATGTGTCTCACTAGGACTMAGCTGAAGGGCAGGATCACCTCCCATGACCTGCTGGCTGGCCTGGGAAGTGCTGTGCTCCAGCCTAACTCTGCTGCTGCTTCCATTTACAGTCAATGAGCAAGTTATCCCAGGGAAGGATACTTGGATCAGAAGGGATTGACGTGTGTCTCAGTAAGAAGGAAARTGTGGCATTGCCTTAACAATCTGTTAACACACCAAGGGCATCAACACAGGTGAGATGTAAGATGTAGACAYTGAGTTTAAGCAATGTCCACCTGCAATAATTTTTAAAGAGTTTAACCCCTACACTGAAAAGCAAATATAGACTACAGTGGTTGAGAGAACTGTTAGCCTAACAGGGGCTTTGCAAACTGATAGCTGAGCCAGAATTCCTAAGGTTTAAATCAGATACCTAGTAACAGCCATAAGAGTCCTCTTTACACTGTTACACATGCCCCTGGACCACTTGGGGTTTGCCTGCACAAATAATAAATGATCCTGAAATTCTATAGAGCATCTGTCAATGTGAGTGGTTGAAGGACAGTGCTTTGAGCAACCCATTGTTACTCATATAAAGACAACAGGCTAGACTAAATTTTATAAAGCATTAAAATATCCTGAGTTCAGAGCAACTTCAGTTTACAGTGCCCATCTTAGTGTTTGTCACTCCCTTTCCCCCTTCCTTGGACTAATCCCTGAGACTATAGAGATGCTCCTCCACCCTGTAGTCCTCATCTGAGATGTGATGCTTCCATTTATGCTCTCAAATAATTCATTCTGTCAAAGAAGAGGAGTAATTTTGTTCTGGTGTGAAAGTAAGATTAAAGGGTGGGGGGAGGAGGTTGTGCCACCCTCAAGTTCCTCCTATCCCTTGCACAGAATTGCACCTTCTTGCAGCCAGAATGTAAAATGTGTTTGGCTAAGGAGACGGAGCACAAGCAAGCCCATGTCTATAGCCCAATGTTCAAAGAAGTAGAGAAATGCTAATTCTAGTGGAGGGTACCCTGATTTGGGCTATGTCTAGTRTGCTAAAAGGTGAGTTTAAACAGCTGTTCACAGGGGCTGCCAATAGCTCATTGAACTCATTTTGATCTGGGTTATGCCAGGAGTGCTAAAGTGAATCAGAATTAGATTTAAGCTCTTCAACAGCTCTCAACTTTTATTTCAACAGCCAGGACTTTAAATGGCACCATTTGCCATTTGTCTGAGGGTATTCCTAGTCATCAGTACTCGGGAATTCTAAATGCACACCCCCAACACYTTGGTACTGAATTTACCTCACAATGCTGCCAACAGCCACCAGAGTTCCTGTTTTGTTAGCCCTGAGACAGAAATTCCTTCACGGGGAACACAGTCGGCCCCTTGAAACAATGGACTTAGATTAAATAATCTAATTTAAACCTGAGAGTTAAATTTTGTCCCAGACATGGATGCTTTTATGTGAGCTATTTCAGTGTAGTACTGAAAATTTCATCACTTCTGCTGTACTTAAAGGAATAAAGATGCTGGTTAGATCCTTAGATTTCATCCAGCAACAGACTGTTTCTGGATATTCCTTTCCCTTTCCATTATATTTGGAAACCAGCAAATGCAAATATAAATATATATTTATAGTAACAATAAATTTWAAATTCTTCTTGCGATAAAAGCATTTGAAAAAGTTTTTGGTTTTCTTCTTTTGCAAAAACAAGTAGTTTTAATGTGCTCTTTGGATGTGCTCAGTGAATGAACATACAAGAGCCTAAGTTCACAGCTATTTTTATGTAGCAGATGTAGAAGCTTCTAAAAGGGGATTCTGAAAATAGTTGCAAGCCTCTGGACTTGCTTAGCATTTCAAGAATAGTTATTTTTGTCTTTTAATGGAGGAATATTTTAATGTGTTAGTCCCATGAAAATGCAGAGTGTTAAATTTCTAAAAAATATGTCTACTAGGTTCTAAGTTAAGGAACAAACTAGGGGAAAAAGTCTAAGGCTATCTCATTTGCCTGTTTTTTTTGCTTTTTTTTTTTTTTTCTGAAGGGATTAAAAAGTTTCTAAGTGTGTCCTGATAATTTAATGACAAGCAGTTTAAAAATGCTTTTAAAGTTTCTGCAGACATACTGTACCTCTGATTTCTGACTTCTAGTGGGGCTTTATCTTTTGGTGTGAAGGTTCACATCCTCCATTTTTTCAGGAAAAAATCCTGTGCTTTTGCAAGGCAGTTCTACTATTGCAAGACTTGATTTTAAGTCTTAAGGAGAGTTTCACCCCCCGCTAACATGTTCCTTTATGACAAAATACAGATGGCAGAAATGTTGGAGCTGCAAAGGACTCCTTTTAGGTGCTTTTTAGGTGCTTTTTAGGTGCTTTTTAGGACAGCTTCAAAGATCTTGTATATCAGACTGAAAAAGCAAGTGTTAACACATCCTGTTGAAATCACAGTCAAATGTCTCATCTATCTTTGCACTGAAATGAAGTTTTGACACAGCTGCTTTCCTCCCAGTTACCAGAATGTGCCTTTCACAATCACTACCATGCCCTTGTTCTTGTCAAAACTATAAACCAATAAGCTTTATGAAAATTAAAATCAGTAAAATCTTTCCCATTTCTCGTTTGTGCTTGGATGTTTTTCTCATTGCAAGCCTGGAACAATTCTTGGGCCTTTCTGGRTAGCTGATGTGACAACTCAGTAACTTCTGTGTCGAGAGCTTGGCACAGAAACCTGTGCTCTTTGCACATCCCAGTCCTGTAGCTTAAGAGTTTCTGCATGTCCCAAAGGGTCATCAAATGCCACAAGGCTTCTATATTTACCTGTGTGCACAAATGCCCCAATAAATCATCCCCAGGCAGTAAACAAACCCAGTTGYACTGTGTTCTCACAGAGATTTGCCTGCATTTTGAGACCTTGACTCACAAAGAGTTTAATGTAAGGATATATTGTGCATTTTATTTTTTGGCAACAAGTTTTTCTTCCAATAGTTTAATCTCAGGGTGTGGTTTTGTTATTTCTTTTTGCAAGAATAAGCTTTCCTCCTTTTCCCAGACTCACTCTTGTATTGCAGGGCGTAGTCCTTTCGTGATTTCAACTAAAACATTGAATAAAAATTCTGTCATGGTTCTTTCCCAACCTGTTTTGTAAGCCCTGAGACAGAAATTCCTTCACGGGGAACACAGTTGGCCCCTGAAACAATGGACCAAGACCCACAGAGGTGCTTGATCACTTCCTCACCAGCAGGATCAGGGAGAGAATCGGAAAAGTAACAACTAGAAAACTCGTGAGTTGAGATAAAAACAGTTTAACAGGGAAAGCAAAAGCCACACACACAAGGAAAGGAAAACAAGGAATGAATTCCCTGTGTCCCACGGGCAGGCAGGGGTTCAGCCATCTCCAGGGCCCCATCGTTTGGGAAGACAAACACCATCACTCTAAACCTTTCCCCTTCCTCCTTCCCCCTCTTTATACACTGAGCACGATGTCCCATGGTCTGGAATGTCCCTTTGGTCASTTGGGGTCACCTGTCCGGGCTGTGTCTCCTCCCAGGCACCCCCAGCCCCTCCCCAGYGTGGCAGCACCAAAAGCAGAAAAGGYCTCGGCTCTGTGTGAGCCCTGCTCAGCAATAACAAAACATCTCTGAGTTATCAACCTGTGCTCAGCACAAACCCAAAACACAGCCCCATATCAGCCACTATTACTGCACCCAGGACACACCCTCTAAAAGAACATTAGTCTTCAAGATGTCAGCCACAAATACCTGCTTTTTGAGAGGGCCACAGGTGAGGGAATGTTCAAAAGCAAATACTATGATGTATTTGTGCTATTGAAAATACTCTGATCTCACGAGAAAGAACAATTTATAATATATRTAGAAAAAGAAAACAACCCCCAAACAGATGGGGCCCATGCATCTGATAGTATTGTTAGCATAGGTATGAAACAAAAACTGTATTCTCCTGGTGGTTTGCTAAGATGTCCTTTCTGATATCAGATTTATACACCTTTTTACTGTATTCAGAGTTTAATCCTTATAAATAAAGATAAATACTGCTTGTTTATTACTTGTTCCAGTGGCTAGTCTTTAGTCTCTTAACAYTTGGCAATAGATGGTGTCTCCAGCCTGGTACTGAGTTCAGTTTGTCTCCTCAGTTTCAGCCCAGCTGCAGCACAAGGTTTTTCCTCCATTTAGGTAAATTTAGCTCCCCATGTATTTTTCATGTAGCTTGTATGCAATTTGTGTACCTGTCAATAATTTAGAAAAGGCAGGATGGTTTTAGTGCCATCAGGGTCCTGCAATATTAAACAGAACATAAAGGACATGGTGAAAAGATGCTCATCAGGGTACAAAACAAGAATTCAAAAGCACAAACAAGTTCTGCAATTCCACTCTGCAATGAAGCAAAGATTGGGGATTTTTTTTCCCAGCTCAAACAGTTACATTTCACTAAGATATTTGACTGATAGTGCAAGTGAAGTGAGATGCAGAGTTGTGAACATYTGATGATTCCAATGAAGAAAACACTTGAACTGCATGATGTAAACAGAAGCCAACATTTTCCTAGAATTTTACCAAAATTCTTGMAGATTATGAAGACAACTGTAARAAAAWAKMRSAKAWWWWWWAWRARMRSMKYWWMAKAKWWWYAWKRRWKSYYKGKTTWAAATTTCMTATTTTTGMAATAAAATCATACAAAAAARCATACAGTGGAACASAACTKTTCCTGCTTTCAGGGACMTCTCTGTAGTCCTCTYAGAAGATGGAGCCATGTCTCTTGGTTTTGGGAAGTTCAGGAGAAAATACCAGACACTGAAAGAGCCCTCACAAACCCACCACCTGCACTTATTTACCATGGAAATGCCASTCTTGCTACATAATCACAGCCACATCATTGCTTCCCATTTACATTCTTCTTTAAAACATTCCTTGGGTTCATTGCACAAAGGTAAATTGGAAATAAAGGACACTTTTCATGCAGCCCAGCAGCATTTTGAGAGACAGAGGGACCACAGAGATGTGTCTGCTACTGCATGTGGGGCCTTCAGAACAGATTCCAGAAGCAAAATGACAAAGTAAAAAGATCTTTTATACCTGATGCAGTGGAGAGGTATTGATGAAAAGCCAGAATTGAGAGATTTATRCAGATAAAACAATGCACAAACTGCCAGGCTACCTTGGCTCCTCATACATCTTTTGCTTCAAATSTTGTAGACCATCATGAGGAACTATTCCCAGAACTGGAAGGGGGTGGTTACAAAGTATGAAAAGTTCAAGCCAGGCAGTTTCCAGTACAAATGACCCTTCCCTCCCCATGGAACAGAGAAATTATGAGGACATGGATAAGAATGGGATGCTATTTTTTAGGAGTGCTGTTTTTTAACAGGGCACAATCTGTGCAAAGGAGCYCTTCCTGCAACAAGCTCTCCTTTCCCATCCAAAGGGTGAATCTGAGGACACTGCTGCTGTCACTTCAGTACTACCCCACCTTCCCCACAGGCACTCACAACCAAACACAGCCCATCCAAGTGCTGCAGCCCTGGTGCTCCCTGCAGACAGGGTTAATCAAACTGTTATTTATTACACACAGTTGTTAAAACATTTTTTTCCAGGTAATCTTAAATGCCAGGTCCACAACACACTACAAGTTCTTATATTGTTGTATCAGTCTCTTGGCTGCTTTCGCTACAATTTGTCAGTATTACCATATTATTTTGCACACTAAATGTTCAAAATCGCAAGATACTCTGGGACACTGGATCAGGAAAACTTTGGGATCAGGAGGGCTTATGGGTGGGGAAGACAAGGCTTATGGTATTTAATCCCCAAATTTGAGGAAAACAGCAAATAAAGCTGTTTTCATTTAGCTTGCCTCTGAACACCCTTTTATCCAAATCCCCATCTTGGCTCTCTGTAGCCTGAAAGAGCAAAGGATGTTTTTTTTGTGGTAMATACAGTTAGTTTCGGGGCTAGGAYAGACAGCTCCCTGCCAAGGTGGTCTTTTCCAGCCTGACTCCAAAGGGAGTCACAGCCTTCCCCTCCTGATACTTTTTTTCCTTTCCTTTTTTGAGAACCGAACCCCCATTAACAGCTTGGAAGGAGACAAGGGAAATTAAAGGAGCTGGCCAAGGGATCATTTATTACAAAGCTGGTAATCCAAAGGCCATCAAAGGACTCTGAACCTACAAGGAAACACTAGYACTCATTTACAAACAGAACTCAGCATTTTTATTCTTTGATTGACTTCCTGCCAGTTTTGATATTTGCTACCACCAGAGAAGAGTGTAAAAACACAGTACAACATTGTTAACCAGTTAGGAAGGCTGGAAGGGAAAGCAAATCCCAGTACAATTGCAAGTAACTTGGTGGAGTTTATAATTAAGATTTTTTTTTTTTTTTAATGGATCAGCAATGAAGCAATAAATATGCTGCTGCACTGAACCAACAACAGGATCTAATCACTAAGTTTGTGGTTTATTGCATTACAGTTAAAAACTATGTTATCCATCATCATACATTCACTGACCAGGTAAATGACACTTCATATGTTTTATGCTAAATGGCTAAAACTATGCAGTAGCCAAACTAGACTAGGACTAGTAGAGGTAGATATTGAATGGGCAGTGCCAGGCAGAAATATTTTGCRAAAGTACTTAGTCTTTCATTATAAACAGTTAGCAGGTTTAACACTTTCAATTTAAACAAACATGTTAGGGAAGCTATTTTAAAATGCTTTGGATTTTCAGCAATATTTYTCTTGCAATATTCTTACAAAGTTTTTTTATATGATTGCGTGGAAAGTGGACAATTTTTGTCCTCCCAGTTTTCTGCTGCGATTCACATGAAGACTAACATACAAAGCTAAAATCTTTGTGAACATACTACTGGTTTTGCTTGTACCACTCTAAAAGTAATACACACTTACAGCTTCCTTGGCATGGGAAGACTGCTTTATAGTATTTACAGCTTCAGTCATCTTTCTGGTAATAAAAAAGCTATTTTATATTTAATCCAAAATGGAATTTCTATTATGTCACCTCTTTATAACTCACTTCAGTCTCCTTTTGCTGAGCTGCTCTACCAGTTGCTCCTCGCCATTCCCACTGCTCTGGCAATATGCTCCTGGAAAGTCTCTGCCCAACACAACATTAAAACTAGTGTTGGTAGATTAGATCTTTAATTTCCAGGAAATATACTCAGGACAGCAYGGTCAGAGGTTTTGTAAAAGCATTTGCTCTTTGTTCCTAACCTGATCCCAGAACAGTTCAGGGATGCTCCTGGAAGCAAGAGCCTYTCTCCAAGCTCAGCAACTACTTTCTTCCAACTGGGAGTTAAACTTTCATTAATGAGCTTATAGACAGCTCAATTCAATTACTGATACATCTAATTACACTACATTTGCACTSTTTTTCTTCACAGGATCCCAAAGCACTGTGTTATCACACGAGCATAACTCTGACTTCCACACAGTTCAAGCTATTTTACATCACACTTAAKTACAAATAGCATTTTTAAAGCAGAATTCCTTAGAGGAAGATTTCAAAGCTAGTTRGGTACTCCTTACAGAACACTTAGAWAAACAGTTAAAGCAATCACAAAAAGGGAAAAATGAAATTTTAATTGACATCTATTGAGCTGGATTATGGTATCAAGTGGTTTTGTTGGCATTAGTAGTATGTGTTCAAAGCAAAACAGTGGCAACAGCATGTGAGCACTGCAGGAATGATGGCACCATTGCTTCCACCTCCAAAGGCAGCACAATAGACATAGACCTTAAGCTTTTTTATTTCATCTTGCTCACATGATACTGAAATGGTATTTTCACTTGTGGCTCCTCAGGCCTTATCTCACCCTGCCCTCATGGGTGTTTTTTTTTTCTGGGAAGACACTGACAACTCAATCTGTGAGTTGCTACACCAGCTTCCAGGGTCCATTGATATGGCTGCAGCACCTCCACACCTGACAAATCAAAATGCTAAAGATTTAACAGGCTGATCATAAAACACCTCATCTGATCCTGAAGAGCTCCCTGGGAAACTTGGAATTCTCTCTCCATGCTGGGGGAAAACCCAGCTGACAAACTTCTGTGTTCTGGCTGACACAATACACACCAGGACAGGACTCCCCACTATGCAATATGCAAAGATCAAGACTTCTACTGAGAGAGAAAAAAAATAGAATACAGAAAMTTTTAAGGCATTTAATATGTGAATATGCAAAGAAATTAATTACTGAATTGGTAATTTTGAGGCAATTTTACCTGCTTGTTCACACATGTGCCTGCATGCTSTGGTCTCCACATGGAAGAAGTCAGTACCTCACCCACCATCATAGGGAAAACCACCATTTTCAGTTCCCTAAAATTTAAGCCCCCATCTGACTCTAGCATTGCTTCATGCAATGCACATTTTCACCACATACATTCTCTTATCTAGGCAAAATTTGTTATCTGAACTTTTTTTGTCCCCAGGAAAGATACCCACATCTTATGTCATCACCAGTGGCTCCACTGATGGTAAAATCCTTTCTCCAATAAAAATCATGAAGAATCAAACCAAATTGTGTCATGAGTAAGCCAATACTCTAGAACACTCTGACCACAGCTGCAATCTCTGCTGACTTGCTTTGGCAGCCAAGCAGCAGTGATTACAATTTTGAATCTCAGCACACAAGGGAAAGCTTCCATTGCTATACAGTACTCTGTACTACCACCTCACAAGAATCAGTGCACTGGATCTCAACTTCATTTCCAGCTCTTAAAAGGTCCTAACAGGTCTTCCTCAGCAGTCAGCCTTGCATCTAACAGGAGATATGTGAAGATGAATGAGTTACAATTTCTTTGCCAATTAAAGAACCTCCATCTTGAGGCAAATTCTTGGCTTAGTTTCCTGTCCTGGGATAGCAGTCTTCTGGAAGGGGATGAGGAACMTCTTTAATCCAAAAGCACCATCTCTGCAGCAGTGTGGATGCCTTTTAGCAAGGTTATCAAGCGTCTTTAGGGAAATCACAATAGATKTGCAGATGGAGAATTCTGGAAGGCCTACTGAAGCATCCTTTTTTCCATTTGCATAATGAAACAAGTAACTTCCTGCTTTTAGTTYTCCATCTCAGCACAAAAACAGAGCGAAAATGTAAAGGAAATAATCCCATTTATAGGCAGCACCCAAAGAACAGTATTTGGAAAAAAAAAAAATTTCCTTGATGCAATTCACAATCTATTATGAGTGAGCACTCATCTGCCTCCAGCTGAAGCATCAGAAGCCAAGAAAGGGGCAACAGTACCCAGAGGCAAGACCAAAAGCTCACAGCTTGTGTAGGCAAGATTGAACCATCTCCTGGAGTTGCAGAAGACATGCAGTCCAAGTATCTCAGGCTGCAAAAACAACTGAGATCAAGACAACGATTCCAGAGTCAGTTAAAGGCTCCTGTAGGTATTCTAGTCCCTAAAGGCCCAGCAGGTTAAATATACAAATACAGCAATACACACTTCCAGCAGGAACTATACTGCAAACATTTACAAGGATAGGCTAACCATGAAAATAAAGTGGAGCTGAAGACACAGTAAACAAAAGCCTGTCGTTCTGACAATTAGAAAACTACAAACCCCAGTAAGTTTTCTGGGATTTCTTTACATGTTAATCACTGATTTCCATTATGTGGAAGAGGAAGGCTGTGTATCCACATGACTGATACTCTGTAACTGAACTCCTGCAGCAAAGAAGGCACTCACTTTGTAAGCTATAGTTTATTTCTGCTGTTTTCATATGATGAGCCTACAAAAGAAAACATCTGAGCACTTATCTGTATTATTAACACAGTAGACTTGTAGACTGAAGCTTGACTTGGAAAACAAATTCAACCTAACACTGGTGGAACTTAAAAGCCAAGTAGCAAAGCATTCTGTGTTATAGGACTTCCCAGACATTCAGTATTTACACATAATGTATTTGCACTTTATACTTGATGACCACCCATCAGCAGTGACATTGTTAGCACAACTGGACAGCACAGTAAGCTAACCCTGAGCTGCACTCCAGCAAACCCATTCCAAGTACAGCATAGATTGGTTTAAATATTCACACAATTGTTTTTCAAAACGTTTTATTGCATTATATTTGGTACCTTATGTTTGACAAAGGAAATTACATCTGTAACTGCAGGAATAAGAAGCTGGTCTGTTATTGAAAAAAAATCTTGGGCCCCTTAAAAGTTACAAAGTCTTGGGCTTGCCTGAAACAACTGAGCAAGAAATATATTCTTAGAAATGTAGGGCTTCAAGTATTACAAACCTGTGACACTGTGGAAAAGTTCCAGAGGTATCTAAACTGCAGCACTTTTTTTTTTTTTTTTCTGCATAACGTGAACAAGGCCTGCTGAGGTTTTAATCTATTAGTCTCTTGATCAGTCAAAATGGTAATCAGGAGTTTTCCTCTTTGCAACTTCAAGCCATAGTATGTTCTCATTTTGTTTTCACTCTATGTGAAAAATGCATGCGGATCTTTCTAATTGGTGCCACATCACAGTGCATAATTTTATTTGGTTCTTGCATTACAGTTTTAAAAAGTTTGGCCAACCTACACCAATAGGTTCATATCAAGAACACCAATGTTGATTCTCCTCTCCCGTCCCCACCCCAAGTTTAATTCCAAGAGAGACCGTTTTTAACTGGTTCCTTCAGGTAAAAACTGTGGTGCAAGAACACCAAACTGATCGTGTACAGTGAATTTCAGAGACACAACAAGCTTATTGAACACACTATGTTTCTTAATTCTGCTTGATATCCATATGTCCAAGCCCCTCCAACATAACACATATGTTGCAGGTTTCTCTGTATATTCTGATTCACATTGCATACTTCCTATGGACACAATCATCCCCCGTATCAAAATCAGTCAGATGCTAAAGCCCCATCAACTCTTTGTGCTCAGTGAAAGAATCCAGTGCTAAAACAGCAGTTTCGCTGTCTGAGATAACAGTAATCTCACAAGACAAATTTAAAGTTAATATTTCTGCCACACACCTGCTCTGAGGGCTACACACTTCAAGGTCTCATATAAATTAGCTTAAAAACGTGGGTGGGTAGGTAAGGAGAAGGGCTGTTTATTTTCTTCCTTTTTTTTTCAAATTTAGCAGCTTTTAGTTTTTAAGAAACCGAACGACCTATAACCAGTAATATGTTAGATATTTTATATATATACTTTGTCAGCAGGATAAAAAAAAGTAAAACTATTTGAAGGCAACGGGTTTTGTTTTTTTTTTTCCTTCTGTTCTTTGTGTAAGTTACAACAATTCAGCAGGTGCGTGACAAAAATATTATACACCAGATATGGTCCAACGTCATTTTTTCCAATAAAGTTGCTCATATTTCATTGGCCAGTTCTTCAGGTTCTGCAGAACTATCTCCATTAACTGTGATCTTCATATCCTCTTCATATCCAGGGGGCATGAAAGCCAAAGCATAAGGGAAAAGCTTATGACAATTTGCTCTGTAAGTTTCAGATGCTTCTTTACAGTCTCCAAGGCTACCATCGCATAAAGCTTCTAATACTTCCATACAAGTCTAATTAAAGAGAAAAAAATAAAGAAGTGTTATGTTTCTTTTAAAAGTTCAGCTGAACACTCATAAACCATAAATACAACATTACAAATAAAACAAACTACTATTGTCCACAGGTTTCAAACAGCAATTCTGCTGTCTGAGACAGGAATAATCTCACAACACAAATTTAAAATAATATTTCTGCCACAAACCATCTTCAAGGGTCACACACCTCAACATCAAATGACATTTTAACACAGCATGGAATACCATTTTTTATTTGAAATAATGCAATTTAAAAATGGATCTAAAACACAGCTAGACATCTTGATTGCAAAAGGAAAATATTGATTTGTCACTTGTTTCTTATTTTCCTAAAAAAATGTTATTCTTGCTAGTTGGCAACCAAGAACCCCATTARTCTTGGGACACACTGACCATTTCAGCAATACATAACACATCTTTGAATCAAATCAAATTAGTCTGATATTACCACATCTTTCAGATATCTGCAGTTTCCTGYCCATTTTTGTTCATGATTTAGAACAGGAAAAGGAGATTTCCTGTGGATTTTTTTTCAGTTTGCATTCCAAACATGAGAAACCAACCCAGTGCATTCCACTAAAGCCTGACAGCATTTAACACCTGCCCATAGCTGTGTSCAGGCATTAGCAGAGCAAGACAGTCTTTTCCTGCTCCTCTGACATTTAGTACAGCTTTTATTTCTTCTGCCTACTGAGATTAACTGCTCTGTCCTCCTGCTGTAGGGTTATGGAGTTCTCCTCAATGRCCCCTTTTCCTCACATTTACTCTTTGCAATACTGGCATCCACAGAAGGTCAAATATATCTGATTTTAAGCCTGCAGCATGCTCCAAGACACCTGGTCTTTATTAAAATGAAATGTAATAAATTTGATCTCTTTGCACACAAAAATGGCTTTCAACAAACCCCTGGACTCCTTCAGAYTCTCCATTTTTAGGGCTCCCAATTTCCCATATAGAAGTTCACTAGAAGTCCAACTCTTACTTTATGTTGGCACCAATAATGTTTAAATTCAACACTTCCAGTTTTATCACAATGCAGTGTACAGGATGTTTATACACTGCTGAGTTGATAAAAGCTTCTTCTAGTCCTACCAAATTAGCACCTCCAAAACAACCAAGCATTTTTGGTTACACATAATCTTTCCCCAGATCAATTCCCAGAATCCCACTCCTAGGCAACAACCAGCAAATAGAACACAAATTAATTTTTGTTTTCTAAATCTAATGATAATCTAGATAAAATCTTTGAGACCACTCAAACAGTAAGAAAAAMACCCAACCCAAAAATCAACACCCCAACAAGACAATTTTAGGAAAAATGCTAAATACGTACTTAGGATATAAAAGACATAAGTTTGTGTCTCATACCACAAGAGCTGGAACAGAGAAAGGATCTGAATCTTTAACACCCTAAACAAGTCTATAAATCAAAGCAAATTGTCCAGTATTGTCTCTTTTCACCTGCTCTGGCTGGTCCAAAAATTCTGCTGTGAACTTAAAATCCTTCATAATTCAAGTTCTATTGGACGCGGTGTATTTCCTAAGATACGTTTTTTTTGAAAATTCCAATTTTTGCCCAGAAGAGAATAGTTTTAAAGTAGCATTTACCAATTTGACTTGCAACAGAAACAAAAAATTGAGTGCACAGTAAATTGCAAGTGACTGTCTTCCCAGATGAARGTGGGGAAGTGGGGAAAGGGGCATGCAGGCACTGTCTCAGGGAAATTATTTCATGACCATTAGAATGAAGCAAAGACTCAGAATTTGGTGAGCTTTTCACTTAAATACACACTGAGACCAAAAATGAGCACATGCAGCTTTTATTAAATTATGGTAATTCCCACAGCTTGCAGAAAGTTTAGTAATGGAAAGCCTTCCCAGAGTCTGGGCCACTTCTTYTCTTGCCAACAGTTGCTTGTGTGACAGTCAAGGCTCAGACAAACCATTATCTTTTCTTTTGCCTTGTGAATTCTGTCAAGTTTAGTAAGTTTTCCCATTACCTGTGGCAATAATATGGTTTCTTCTGCCATTTTCATATTATCACAAAACCAAATTATTTTAAATGCACAAAACCAATATTTAATACTTCAGCTCAGATGAACCTGACACCCCTTTTCTCTCACGACTCCACCTCTTTACCATAAGGCATAGAAATTATTTCAGCTTCCTCTTACCTCTAAAATTTGTTTAAAGCTTCCACAGACACAAGAGAAGTTGTTTAAAATTTATAAATATGTTACCTGAAGATTTCTGTTAATAAGGGATTCATCCAGAGTCATTGCCAGTTCCACTGCCCTTTTCTGACTGGAAGGATCTAAATAGTACATCATTTTGGCAGCTACAGGAAGAAAAATAAGACTCATCACCCAGTAGATGACCAAAACCATTATAAACAAACGTAAAATAGAGGTAGTATGAGTAACAGGGGGGTACTGAACTCTGCAGCAGTACTTCAAAATGGAACTAACTTGGAGCATAAAGCTTAAACAGGTAGAAGAGAAGTGCCAAACAAACTACTAAACATTCCACACATGTTAAAAGCAATAGGGCAGACAGGCCCAAACATTTTTATTTCAGCACCAAAAAGAGAAAATTAAAGAAAACCACAGACAACCTAGCAATCACGTTGTCAAAAAAACACAGAGAAAAAGAGCACTCCTGAATGAGTGATTGTTACATCACTGGGGCTGATACTGAGATACCACTGTCAGAGAAGCACAGAAAATGCAGAAGGCAGAACAAGGAGAAAGGTAAAATACCTGATAACCTATGTGGCAGTGAGTCATAGTTCCTTTTAAGAAAAGCTTCATTGAAGTTCTTTGGATTAGTTGCTCCAAAAAGCCGATTCATTTCTTGGTTTAACACTGTTCTAACAGCATCAGGCAAATCCTTACTTTCAGATACTGTTGGAAAAAAGAAGTTAATTGAGGCGAGCACAGTTAATYACAACAAAATATGTTTTATGTATTTCTTTTAGTATTTTTCATGTTTACATGATTAATATAATTGGAAAGYATCTGCAAGGAAGATGCATGAAATTTGAGAAGGTATATACTGGAYGTGGTTGGAAGAAGCTTAACTGTGGCAGTTTTCTGATGCTTAGAAARAGCCAAAGGTTTTTTACACTAATATGCTCTCCCTCTTACTAATTAAAACCTGTTAGGCTCAAAGGTTAACATCATACAAGTCAATTCTTCAAAGTGACTARATTGTAGTCCCCATCAGAAACAGTGACCTTTGGGGAAGGGAGAGAATCCTTCCACCTTCTGTCAGTAAGGACAGAGTTCCAAGCCCTCTCCTTGCATGCTGTCACAGGCTGTCAGCAGAAAAGCCACATTYCTCACTCTGCAGTTTCCATTTCTTCACTACCTCACTCTTTCAGGCTTCACATTCTGCTCACAGTCTTAAAAATTTTTAGTAATACTGGAGCAAACTCCTAAATCCAGATGCAAGTGAAATAAACATGCTTAATTTTAGCAAGAATCAGTTGTTTAAAAAGCTTTCTAACATATTAAATGCATTAAATGCTTTAAATATTTTGAATTAACTGTGTTAAAAAGATCTATGATTGTGTGCAGGTGGCATCACCTGGCAGTGTGCACAGATGAAGTTCTACCAAACARATACATACCACTGCTGAAGAGATGAATCATACACTCATGAAGCCAAGGATGACTAGAATCAATAGCAAAGGCTCTCTTCACAGACTGAAGCATCAGAAGGAACTTCTCTGGAAAAAAAACAGAGTTGACAAATGTTCAAAAACCTATGGTAGGAACTCACTGCATTATGTTACCTGAGTATTTATTGTCTGAAAGTAGAATGATCAGAAGAATTTACAGCTAAGTGTATTGCAAAAGCTGTTTTTAATAACATGCATCTATTTAACCAGTGAATTAAGTGGATAATCACCAAATGTTCAACTTTGGTTTTTCACAGACTGCTCATTGCTGAGGTGTTGGTCCAGTGAAAAGTTGTGTCTTGACAGAGATGGGCTCCTCACACTGCATCAATAATTGCTGCTTAAGTTCCAATATACACTTTTATGATTCACAAACTGCTTGCTTTCATTAAGTTTTCTCACCTACCTTTTCGAAAATAAATCTCAAAGGCAAAAAGATGAGTCTCTATTTTGTTCTTCACTAAGTTCTTCAGGGGTGTTAAAAATTTAATGGCTTCTTCCAAAGGTGCTTCAACCTACAAATTCAATGAAGTCAACAACAAAACTAGTAACTACAACAACAAAAAYCAGCTATTGCTGAGTAACATCTGGGAGTTACTCTCCTAAGGCAGTGCATAAGATGCTTAGAATTTCTTCTGTTACAAATTTTGCAACCTTCACTCAATATTAATATCTAAACACAGACTAAAAAGTGCAAATTATTTGCTTTCTGATAACTATAAATCACATTTTGCTATAGAAACACAAGTCATTTCCTTCTGTCATACACCAGCAGTGAGCACAGCTGGAGTTGAACCTGCACTGAAAAGAGCAGTGTGGCTGCCCAGACCATCCTACACATGTGGGCCTGAGATGATGGTAAATGACTGATAAATGCCCATGAATAAATGCCCATGACAGTCTGCTCATGTGAGCTTCAGACAGGCTCCTGAAAGCTCCAAGGTCGTGSTGACAGTCCCAGCCAAAATATCAACAGCAAGCTGGAAGTAATTAGATGCTGATCAAGATCTCCTGATTTTAGGTAGTGTWATCCAGAAAATGGACAGCTTTCAGAAAAATTAGCTCTGTGCAAGGGTTCTTTACAGAAAGATATCTTGCACATTAGAGGGTTTGGGATTACTCAAACAAGAACTGTTGGTTGTTCTTCGTATTTTTTTTATGAACAGAAACTACTCTGCTGCCTGTGAAGACACCATACCAAAAAATTAAACAAGTTACGTGAACAGCTTTTAAGTTTTATGTGTGCACACTGCAACTTTTCTAGAAATTTCTAAGTCTTTATTACTACATTAGTAAGCACCTTTGCCAGTTTCTCAGGGATAAGTTCCTCTTTYGGGCCTCCAATTTCTTCATCATCATCATCTTTCTTCTTTTTCTGATTCCTCTGTTGCTTCTCTTTCTCAGCATTTTTCTTCTCCTCTTCCAGTTGTGCTTTCTTCTGGGCTCTTCTCTGCTTATTTCGTAGCTTCTTTAGCTCCTTGTCAGACATATTTGCTGTACACACACAAAGGACAAAAMCACACAACACTGATGTCAGTATTAACAGCATCAGGCAGTTGTCAGACAACAACATCACCTTCCTTCAATTCTACCTACTAACAAGCAATGCTGTCATTACCTTTCTAAAAGCTTATTTACTATGGATAGATTATTTTATAGTCTATGCTCCTGTTTCATAACTCCCAAATTCCTTAGTGGAATATTAAAACTTGACAAATTCCTCTTGAAGGATGCTCTAACCTCTATTTGTACCACTTGAGGTGCCCCAAACCATAACTACTTAAGTTGCTTGCCAATCAGAGATGAGGGAAAAAATTAAATTGACAATTTAAACATTATTTTTACATCAGAAACAAGAGATAATATTTAAGTTGCTACTCAGTGAAATTTCTGGACTCTGATAAAATCCTTAGAAAGAGCCACCAAGCACATCTGCTTCAATCTATTGTTYCATGAACCAACCACCATGAGAATTCATGTTTTTGCAGCCACTCCATAATATAAACATTTGTACATAGGAGCTACAATTCACACTACAAACCTCAAATTATTTTACAATAATCAGAATAAAAACATACATTAGTTTAACTTCCAGAACATCTACTTTAACATGCAGTCCAAGCTGCAATTTGCCTACTTTGAGTTGTGTACAACTCTGGTTTGGCTACTACAGTTGACAACTATAATGAATGCTAGACCTTCCTAAAATATCCACTAATTAGTGAAACCACATGATTAACAAATCTGAGAGTTRAATACCTGTGTCAGCTTCATGTTCTTTATTTTCATCAGTTAAGGGATTATCATGAAGTTTCAAATAGATCTCTATGGCAATTYGTGCTGCTTTGAAGTAGAAGGGATGCTGTCGAAGCACATCTTCTAATTTTAACAAGTCCACGTAAGACCTAAGGGTGATCTTCCTCATACAGTAAGTGTGGAAGTCAAACTGGTCATCTGTGATTTCTACAAAATGCTAACAAAACGTAACAYAACATTATCTAGCAAGTACTAACAATCAGATACTAATCTGGACTTTCAAAATAATAACTTAGTAAAAACTTGCTGTTTGACAAATACAAATTGTAACTACAAGTTACAAATTGCAACTATTACAAATGTTAACAAAACCCTCCAAAAAAAAAGGACAGAAAGCATCTTAGCCCATACCCAAAATACATCTATTAGACTCTTAACAGTAACTACCTCCGAGAATTTGCAGTTTAAGGTTCTACATTCATTGTACTTAWACAGCATTTGAAGAATTTTTCTTCTGTGAACAGCTCCAGTTTTATTTTCATTCAAAAGTATCATTTTAACTTCCATTAAATACTATGACAATGAATTCCACACTTAATTCAGACATGGTGTGACAAAGTACTTCCTTTAGTTCAAGCTCTGCTTTCTTTACCACCTGATGTCCCTTTGATTTTTCACTGCTTCYCAAACAAAAAAATTCCCTTCTTGAACTTTCTCCACATACTTATGATCTCATATAACCTTATCCTAAACTCAGCTTTGTTTGTCAAAGCTCAGAATTGAACAGTAAGCATAACAAGCCAATTTCAGGCTCTTCCTCTGCAAGTTACTCCACAGCAGTTGTGTTACTAGCACATTTTTAAGAAGGTGCATCACTCAGATGTAAACAGTGTGACAGATTTAAATAATGGAAGAAAAGTACTACTTCTGTAGTTTCAATTCATCACATGTCCTTTTGACTGCTCTTCCACACCAGCACAGTTTTGGTAGCATTATCTATAACCGTTTCAGGATTTCTTTCCTGAGCAGCAATAATTATTTTAAGATCTTTCACTACTTTTACTACACAGGCAGAGAATCTGTCACTGACTACAACGCTGAACACTGTACTTCATGGGCCATTTTATACTTTGTACTAAAACAGCACAGATGTTGTTCTTGCATTATTCAGTCTTTTTCTGTCATCTATGAAACAATGGAAATTACAGAGATGCCTTAGTAACCTCCATGATAAAACTCTTTTTCTTGCAAAAGTTGATTATTTGCTTCCACTCTGTTTCCCCAGCCACGAATTAGCTATTAAACCCATGACATCAACTTCCCTACTTCTGAGGCAGTTCAGATCCTTTATGGTGTGAAGTATGATACAAAAAGGGTTTCTAAAACCTGGAATGCATTGTATCAACTAGACTGTCCTCTCAGCATAACTGGCACCTCTAAAAGATTTAAGAGGCACTGCTTTTTCTTACAAAAGCTTTGTTGACAGTTTCTCAATTCAAAATATTTGCTTATCTTATTTTTGAACWTTACTACACCTTCAACCAATTAATCCAATAAATAAATTAAACATAGTGACTTAAAATTCTTAGAAATCCTTAGTTTTTTGGGTGGCCTAAGTTAGTGCTTCATTTGCTGATCTCTTCTGGTATCCAATACAATTTACAAGACTAATAGATTCTTACACAAAATAATCTTCCACTAATGTATTTCAAGCATTTGTGCAAACAAAACAGTCCTGCCAAATCACAAAATGGCTTGAGTTGGAAGGGAGCTTAAAGGTAATCTATTTCCAACCCCCTGCCAYGGGCAGGARCACCTTTCACTAGACCTGGTTACTWTGATCATTTTACATCACTTTTTTTTCTAATCAGAGAATATTCCARAGCTGAGTCCTCCCTGCAGAAGAGCAACAGTGCTGGAATCTCCTTACAACTCTCTATTCACAAAGAGGCACAGCGTCCTACCAAATTCTGCTCTTTCAGCACTACTTGTACACCCTCAGCTGGTCTGGTCTTTTTTCTAGACTTTTATGTGCTTAAAAAAAAAACAAAGTCACACTTGCTTCTTTTTAAAGTTGTGCATTCAAACTTTTGTTGTTTACTTCATTATGGATCTGCATTTAACATGCAAGTATTTCCCCTTTTAAATAAAAATTCTACTTAAAAGTTTTCTACTTGTTTTTCYACTTTCTTTTTAAAATTCTTTTTTAAGAAGTCTACTTTTTATTTACCTTTCTACTTATTTTTCCAACAGCTCCTTTTAAACTTTTTTTTTTCAGGAGAAGACAGTTAATACTTTTGTGAGTTTTTTTAACATACAGTGCCCATCTCTAAAACATGCCATAACAGTAGCTGACATCTGTCCTTTAAGGATGGGCTTGTCACCTCACCCACTCATTTTCAGACCTAAAGTACATATATTCCTAGTTTGCACTTAGATACCCATTTTTTATGTACACTGCCAAAACTAAGATTATTTTTGACAGTTTTYTACTCTCATCTGGATCTTCAAGTACCTTTCTAAAATCTCTTCATAATACACTTTACAATGGCATTTTTAGGCAGAAATGTAACTGTATCAACTTGCCAGTAACCAACCTGAAATTAAATCTCTCCTAAAGCTACATGAAATACACCCCTACTATTAAGGAAAGCAATACCAGCAGAGTAAACTTAAACCAGTGTTTTCCAATGTATGCAGTTGAGTTGGATACGTACTCTCTCAATTTCATGGCATTTCTTAAGTGCTTCTCCAAATTTGTTCATTGCCTTGTAGGCTTGTGCACATTCTGTCTGAAACCACATGCACTGCATTTCATTCAGGTTCTCTACTGCTGAGGTTCCTTCCTAAAAACAAAAACAGCATTATATAAAAATAGATCTCATTGAATTAGCCACCTGCTATTTCTTTTATCTTGTCCTAATTAAAAGTACAAACAAAGAAAACGAATGCTAAATCTCAGACCTGGAGTCTTAAAAGTTGGAAATTACAGTTAAGATCGACTTGGCTTTATTCATTAATTAAAAAAACAAAAAACAAAAAACCCAAAAACCAAACCTTTGTTACACTTAGTGGAAGAGTCAGAAATGAAGAGCCAGGCAGTGACCATTTCACTGTGACAGTTCCTCACCTCTAGGTTAGGAGAGACCTTCATTCAGTGTTTTTAATACTGTGTGCACACAAACACCACATTTTGAATGGAAAAAATGGCAGAAAAGTTCTAGCCCATGGCAAGACACTGACACCTACAGGAAATCCTGCAGGATTTTTTTCTCAACTAAAACTGCCATCTGTATCTTCCAGAGAACTCCTGATTGAGCTAAGAATCCTCACAGTAGTAGTAGTAGGTTATTTCTAATGTAATCAGTGCTAGAGAGGAGAAGCAAGGCAAAAAGGAATACTGTTAACTATGGCACCTTCTAGATCAAAAAAGGGGATTACAGTTGCCTTTCAAAGCTGGTATTTGTATATACTTGCATAGATCCATAGAACATAGCAATAAAAGAGAAAGGTAGYGCTCAAAACAGCCTAATTTAGGCACCTAAAAATGAGGGAAAAGTGTCTGTTCCATTTTCATTACTTTAATCTAGGACTAGTCTAATTACTGGCTTTTCAAATTAAGAAGCCTGTATTTGATCACTAGACATAAGACCAAATGGAGATAAATAGGATTCTAAAGAGCAACRTCATCAAATTGTACTTTCTAAGTTCAGGTTTGGGTAACTGGTATGATTACTTTCTAACATCAGCTTAGAGTTGCTTAAGGCATTGAGAGAAGTCAAATTAACCCAAATTTGTAGTGGGTTTGCATTAAAACCTCCACACAAAGCACAYAAAACAGAACTTTCCTTCCCCTCATGTTTGCCTGCACACAGCCTTCATTTCACAAGATGCTTCAGATTTCCTCAATAAACACTGCTGGCTCTCCTCTCCATTCAACCTACCTTACATTCCTGGTTTCTCCCACTCCTCAAGAGAGGAGAAAATGGGACAAACAAACAGGAACAGCTTTACTTTTGTGGGTCAATCTCAACAGTGTGTTGCCTGTATCCCATAGATAACAAACAAATTGCACTGCCTGTATTCTGAAATTATCATCTGACAAATAGTCTGGAAAGACTTCACTGAGCTGTTGTGACTTTCAGTTATGAAAGAATAACAGCAAAGTAAATTAAAAGAAGTAACTAACCTGYATGACCATTAAACCTATCAAAATAGGGTTCTGCAGGGACAAAAAGTCATGCATGAAATTATGTGATTTCCATAACACAAACTTGTTCTACCAGATAACTGGTCATATGCAAGCACATGGAAAAATAAAAAGAAAAAAGGTGCAACATGCAGCTTTCCTTCATCAGTGATAAACAAGGACTTGAGGATGAAAGTTTGTTTACACAAGGAAGACAGCTCAGAAAGCCTCTCGGCTGTTAGCCACACMAAAATTATGTTCCAAGAGACATCTTGATTCTAACTTGCTATCATTAGAAAAAAGAGACATGGGGACAACTTTACCAGGTCTTTCAAGTATCCTAAAGAATCAACATTAAACCCAAAGATTATTGAGCAAAAATTATTTTCTCAGAAGTCTTCTCTAAAACAGGCATGCTCTATTTTTCCTACCTGGCAAAAAAAAACAAATCCAAGCTTTAGAGTTTTCACTTAATAYTATGGAATCATCCTTATGCAAGATTAATTCAAAACCTGCTATGGACTACCATTACTGAAGCAAGCAATCTTTGTTGCTCTGAAACAGAACTTAAATATGATAGTAAAGATGATAGTAAAAAGTTAAASCAAAAAGTTATTCCACAAAGGATTAGGCCCACATTATTCCAAAAACCTCTAGTTAAGTGCAACAAACCCGTGTAAACTTAGAACACATTTCTTCTGCTTCTTTAATGGAGTTTGCTTTCAACATATATTTTGCACATTTGGAGTTGATAAATCTGTCTGCTGTGTCCAAAGCCTGAGCCTCATCCATCCACCTTGCAGCTTCTTTAATATTTCCAGCATGCTAAAGAAATAGAAATTTAAGTCAGATTCAGTAACTCATAAAACATGCACGTTTTATCTACTGTTTGATACAATTACTTGATTTTTTCAGACTTTTAAAAAATAACTTTCTTCAAAAACAAACAGATCTTTAAAGAAAAAAAGCAGCTAAATACCTTTCCTCGTGAGGGAATTATTAGTCTTTTAGCACTGAATGTTTTTCCTGAAAATGCTTAAAGAACCACTTTGGATAATCCCATTCAGATATAATATCATAGTGACTTGAGAAATTGTTTTAAGAAGTTAAAAAAAAACCAGGGCTTAAGATTCAATCTAATTTATCACTGTGATTTTTAAACTGAGAATTCACATTTTACTGTAYATTTGTCCTTCATTGAGTTAAAAACCTTAGTAAGAGCTTTTTCATAAGCAGCAAAAAATCCCACCTMAAGTAGCTAAACAATGTCCTTATCTAGAAACTCCCCTAAAATTCATAAAAAACAACTAACCTTTGGTCACTAAGAAAAAGCCAAACTTACCTTATAGATTTTTGCCTTCACAAGGAAGAGTTCTATCAAAGTGGGAGTACTTTCTATAGCAGCATTTATATATTCTAGAGCCAGGGATGGCTGTCCAATTTTATCATAATGTTGAGCCAAATAATACTGGACCCAGAGTAAAGTGGTTGGAGGTTCTTCTTTACCATCATCTGGCAGGAGTATAATGGAGAGAGGTTTTTTGTTTAGTTTATTATTAAAACAACACACCAGAGGCAGAACACAACAAATACAGCCACTAAAGTTCATTCTGTCTAACAACTGGTTCCAAGTAAGGTACATGAGTTTCTAAGTCTATGCAACACCTAAGCATATRCTGCTCCCTTGTCCTTCTGTGGTTTTAAGGAAAAGGGAGTTGMACTTTGCTCCAAGTATTCCCTCATAGCAGCCAGATATGTAAAACCTTCAAGAACACAAAACCCAGTCCCCATGAAAAGCTCCAAAATTACACTTCTCCGTGAAGACTGTGCTATTAGTATGTATTGGTTAGTTTGAAATTTCTGTAGTTATAGATTTGATACAGCTTTCAAACTTCAGTTTCCTGAATAAACTCAAGTATTGAAAATAGCATACTTGAACTCAAAACGGCAAAGAGATKATTAAATTCATCAATCCAGAAAAAAAAATTTAGAATAAGTGACTATATTTTGAATACAGACTTTATATTTGAGAGCTATAGCTCAGTTCTGTTGTTCAGGGAAAAATGGAAAAAACCTACATCACCTCTATTTCTTCATTCTGTATTTCCCCACCTCTGAATGGACACACAATGCTTACACCAGGCCCTACTTCCATGAAGCACAAGACTCTTAGCACTCACCATTTGGGTTAAATAACCTGCAGCTTCTTAGAGAGGTTTCATAACCTATCACGAGCTCTTCTATGATTGCCACCTACACATACAAGACATGACACAGAAAAAATAATCTGTAGGCCAGATAGTATTTTATTTCAATWTGAGCTTCTTGGTGTTATCCAAACCTGTTATTTTTGGTAAGAAAAGGCTGCAATATCCTGAATTACATTACATTTGGGAACATACTCAATCTCACCTCTATTTTTAACAAATGAAGACTAGGCCTCCCCTGGTGAACATTTCAGGTGAGCACTTACACAGCTTAGAAGTAGTAAATCTTAAATTTTCTCTACATTTACCAACTTGGCACATGTATGCCTGATGTATGTACTTCATTTATTTTTCCAGCTATATCAGGCCATCTAAAGCAGTGCTGATGGAGAGAACACTGAAGAAACTGTTTCCTTCATCTCTTCAATACACCACAGTTATGAGGTAGAAATGTAAAAWCTGGTTAGAACACTTACCTTCTCCTTGTCTTTATATAAGGACCTCAAAGTATTGAAGACTGGTGGGCAACCTTTGCTGAAATTCATCCTTAAAAACTTGTCCAGACATTCCTTAAACTTTTCACCTTGAGAGGAAAAAGACCTGTTGATTTTGTTTTACCAGACATTACTCATCAATTGCAGACTGTTTATACTATTAAATCTGAATCTAAGAAACATAAGTAGTGATCACTACCTGCTCAACAAAAATGCACTTACCAGACAAAAAGTTTAATGGTAATCTTCTTGGAACTAGTCCCCTTGGGTATTTAGTCCAGGCCTCCTCATAGATCTTTAGTCTCTCCATCATATTAGCTGGAAGAGAATTTCAGTTTACTTTTCCCTTCCTTTTTGGCAAGGAAGGAAAAGGAAGACAGGGGAAGTGATATATATGTTGGCTAAAAAAAATATATGTAGAATATACCAGAATATATAACAATTMATGCCTATTATCCTTCCTAAAGAAGAAAATTGCTTCCTCAGTCTTATTAAAACTGATACAATGTAAGATTAAGAGACAGTAAAAGAAAAATTCAAAATTAAAACCGTCATCTAAGAAATAATTGTTTTCTTTCAACCATGCACAGACTTTGTTTTTTTTGATTCTATGATTTTTGATAAGACAAGGTAACAACCTGCAAGAAGTACTTCCAGTCTTTAAAAAACTCTAACATTATGACAGTATGTACATACTATGACTAAAAARCAAAACTTAAATGGAGACTTTTTAAATAGTAGTTTTAGTATTTAAAGTAATACAAGCTTTTCATACAAATATTCATTTCAAATATGCAGAAAAATCTTATTTACTACAAGACATAAAATCATTACCTGGTTTAAGTGCCTTTTCTAAGCCTTTGTAGTAAGCCCAGTTTTCAGGATTTCTTTCTTGCAGTCCTTTGTAGACTTCAACTRCTTCTTCAAGTCTGCCAAGCTGAAGCAGGAGTTCCCCTGTGTGAAAAACATKAAGTTTTACATTACGGTAACAAGACACAGTGCAACATAAACCATTCTACAGTAAAAAATTGGATAATCCTTAACTCCATACATATTCTAATATCTTACAAAAAATGAGCAYATTAGCATCACAAACTAGTTGACAGATATGCTTTTACTTTGACAGTATCTGCAATAACAGTAAGATTTTACAACTCGGTCAGTAATTTCTGAAATTCACCTGAAAACTTAATCTTAAAAGCAAGATGAATGTAGCTTGTTTTTTTTTCACTGAAGTGACTGGTTACTTTAAGTGCAGCTTTTACTGCAGAAGGCAATTAAAAGCAGTATATGGTATTTGATGTTTACAGCATGTTGAAAACCAAATTGAAATTGCAAAGCTGCAAGTGTAAGAATGAAGAAAGGTTCTTCAGTGCATTTCATGAAACTAACTTCAGTGTTTGTAATCAAACCACTGATTTGATGAAKGAATTCTCAAGATTCTRAAAACCRATTTCCTTCTAATTATACTTCAATMCAAGTTAAAACTGACAAAGATTAGGTCTATCAACTGTACAAGCATCTTCGCTAATGCTGGAACTGCAACATGAGTCAATTTCCCATTTCACAACAGCAAACTGTATTTTAAAAAACTTTGCTGTTGGCAAATGTTAGGCATGAACAGATTACACAGCAGAGGTGCATAGCAGCACTCTAGACTAAGGCAAGATTTTCTWACCCGGTTTCAAGAGGAAAGTGCAATTTACCTTCTTTCTTCCCTATGTTACACAACTGACATGCAATTTTGTCAAGAGATACTGCTTTCCATAGTTAGAATAACTTGAGGACTACACACAGAATCTAATGCCTGGGAAAACATCAATAGTCCACTCACTGAGAATGACAGATTCGGGAAAATAAACCTTAATTCTTTCTCCAAAGTCAATKTTTTTTTCTTTTYAACAGCAGAAAATGCCAATACAAATTTCAGTGGTTGTCAGTTCTACTTCATCCACAGTGGCATGTGCATGTGTGCTTCAAATTTGTCCACACACATTTATTAGCAGTCTCTCCTGTAGCATACACAGCAGCCAAGCAAGACCAAACACAACAGGAGCTGTGCCTGGGAAAATTAATTATTTGTATCCCACTGAAAGCACACAGACTACAAAGAGTATTTCCATTTTTTTGTCTGGTAACTTGCTAGGTTTTGTGTTTTGGTCTGGTGTTTATCTTTAATGAAGTCCTATTGGAAAACCC
This sequence comes from Malurus melanocephalus, assembly GCF_030028575.1. Classification (NCBI taxonomy): domain Eukaryota; kingdom Metazoa; phylum Chordata; class Aves; order Passeriformes; family Maluridae; genus Malurus; species Malurus melanocephalus. The sequence continues at coordinate 235,546 of NW_026623698.1, forward strand.
TATTTCAGTACCAACACTGGATCTTTAAGCAGTACGCCACACAGCATGTCAACACAGAACATGAAAGATCTTTCAGATTGAAAAATAAAGTAATAAAAAACCACTCTCACCACCAAAAGTCCTGCTACTATGTTTCAAAAATGATCTGTGATAGTATAATCTCTATATCAATTTCTTTTTAGATGCAAACCAAGTAAGATAGTCAGCTACCATGGAGAGTCATCGGCAATCATTTTCCTTGAGGAAGCACACACACCTCCAATAATGCCATCACTACTCAATTCCCAGGTCCATTTTGCAAGACAGTGAGATTACTATCAGCAGAAATAGGGAGCTAGCTACAACATCTACATGAATAAATTACAGACTAAAAGGATTTTTTCTCTTTGCTTCAAGCAATTTAAATAGATTTCAGTGTGGGCCAAGAACAAGCAGTAACTTCAAYAGATTGGCATTTTCACAGAAAGATTGTACAAGTATCAAGCAGAAGAGGAACAAAGCACACTTTAAGARTGCACCTGTAATACAACAGAAGCCTACGCTGGGTTGCCTCACTGAAGCACCTCATTCTATACACTGCAAGGGTGACTGAGTACATGTAAATGCCTTCTGCTATGTCAAAGATGATTCTTCCCTTTCAGCACATGGTATCCTTGTCAGGGCCACTATCACAGCTTAACAGCGTGGGTCTGGGTACACTACTCAGACAGAACTTCAGGACATCAATTTAGGATCTCCTGTTTGAAACACATWTTAGCTTGAAAGTTTCAGAACAGCRTATCTGTACTCCACTGATGTCTTACCAACCTGGCAGAAGAGCATGACAGGGACTGAATAGCTAGAAGACCAGCAGTCCTTTACAAYAGCAAAATTAAATAAATCAATGTAAAAACAAATCAAAGTTCCAAAAGATGGGAAAAACTGACAGAATGGACATCCCACTGTATGCTACATGTTTAAATGTACCTTCAGAAAGTGATTACCTTTAGTTTCTTCAACAGCCAGTTTATCACAGATCTGCTTTTCATAGGTACAAAGATGTTCCAGGGCTTCTTTATACAGCCCTGCTTCCCGGAGGACTTGATTTTGATAGAGTAGCAGTTCACTGTACTCATAGTCCACTTTGTCAGGTGATGTCTACATARGAAAACCAGACACAGGACATAGTTCAGCCTTCTAATTCTAAAATTTGGGATCAAATGCATTTGACTGAAAAACTGCATGAAGCTTTCCCATCACAAAAGCAATGTTTTATTTTTAGCTTAAGCACCAATCCATATAGGAATTTCATGTTCTCCTCTTACTTGCTGTGTCTTCCTAAATTCCTCTAAAATTTTTGCTGCCATTTCATAGTCTTCCAGCAGATGGTAAGCAATGGCATAACCAATCCATGATGCTCGCTGTGCAGGTCGGAGCTGAAGCAGCTGGTATCTTGTTTCCTGAAAAAAAAAGTAGCTGCTAATATTCCTGGCTTTACTCTGATTTTCTATATGCATTTTATTAACCAAAAGAAAGAACAAACTTTGAACTATAATGGTGTTCACTGAATAAAAAAATAAACCCCCACAAAATAACATGTTTAGCCAAATCCTGATGAGTCAGACTTTGTTAATGTATRACACACGTGCTTTTCCTGTCTTACCACTTATGAACAGAAAGTAATTAAGGACACTTGGTTTGAGTTGCAKGAACATTTACTGGTTCTCCAAATTAACCTTGAAAGTACATATGTATTAAATCATTGGAAGTGTTCTTAAGCAACACAGGTCACGCAAACACATCCCTATTCTTTGGCAAGAGGATAATTACAGCTGGAAAATGCAACAGATTTGCTTGGTATCATGCAGTTTTAATCTGAGGAAAATGCTATTTCTTGTTTTGTTATAGACTCCTGAAAGGTATTTTCAAGTAACTTAAAAGGAAAAAAGTTACTTTCTACTGAAATTGCACAAACTGTCAGAAGTAGGGATTAACAAAGAACTTAAAACTAGTTACAGCAGTTTTAATAGAATGATGAACACTCAAAATGTTTTGAAGTAGGGGAGGCTGGAATTTAAAGCAAAGAAAMAAACCAACCAAAACACAACCTTATTCCAAATTTTGAGAGTAAAYTCACATTCTTCAGAAACCAGCATATGATCAGCCATGAATTACTGACTTCTAAGCATCCTAACATTTAATCCTTACTGCATTATATAACCATGAATTATTTGAATGTTTAAAAATTACAGAAYTTGTATTCACATTTATCCAGAGGCCAAGAGAACAGACATTTGCAAATGCACTTTGGCACCTATGCTAAGTTTGARCTCTCTTGTCTCAGCAAGAGTGAAACTACATTTCTAAATGACTAATATGAAAAGAATCAGTGATTAAAAATTGTCCTGAGTCAGGAATAAATTCTCTGAGAACTTTTGATAGCTAATGGCTCCACACAGCTCTGAGCACAGAACTTCCTTTAGGGTATACAACATTACATGAAGAGACCAACTAATGTGYTTAAACAACACAACTTGAGAGGTGCAAGGGAAACTTAAAAGATGAGCACCTGACAAAGAAAATGAAGCTGTCACTCACTAATGCCCAAGCTGGCCAGGTTTCATGCAGCACACTACTTCTGTTCTGTATTACCCACTGCCAAGAGAAAATTGGGGGCCACTGATTTAAAGGTGGAGGCATATATAGCACAAAGTWACTAAAAAATACAAACTTCTTTGCCTGGATAACAGACAAGCTCTGAACACACTCCCTCTTATGTGCAGGAATCCTTTCAAGAAAATGACAAGACTGGTTTTGATGAAGAATAAYTTCAGCTGGCTTAAACAACATTAAAAAAAAAAAGGCACACAATTCTACACTGAGCTGAAACATAATTTGCCATTAAATCTGTATTTGCTCAGTAGCACATCTGCTTTTACTTTCCTAAAGTATTGAGTGGCACATAGTTTTAACTCTCTGGACCTAATTTTTTTTTAAGTGTCATTAATCCATCAGYTGCCTTTGCTGCAGTCCCCTAGAAGATGATAAAATTCAGTATGCATACTTACCCTGTAACCTTCAAGATCCCTCATTTGAATTTGTAGCAGAGAAAGATCTCTCAAGATTTGAAGATTGTCTTTGTCCCATTTCAGTGCATTTCTATAACATTTGATAGCTTCATCATACTTCTTGTCTGACCTCTGAAGAAGGCCATAGACATGCCAACCTGGAAAACTCTGTTAAGGCTTCCACTGAATTTRATCAGGGACAATAGAGCTCCAACATGGATAGAACAGCTGGCASCATCTCTCAAGCTGTTTCATAAATGAACAAATACATTATAATTCTTTTTGTCAGAACTTTGCCAGTTATATGTATACAGTTCATATAGTATTATGTAAGCTTTACTTTTCACACATTGGGGGAGGAAATAAACTAGCAGGATCTCTGACAACACTATTAGGCTTACTTGAACACAATTTTAGACAACTGAAGTGCTCCTACTTCCTGTACTCTGAGTATATAAGTCTCTACAATATAATGGCAACCACTCATTCTTCCACAGAAAATCACATGCTAAAATGCCCCCCATGAGTTTACAGTTGCAGATTAATCATAAAAAAAATACATTATGCATGCCAGAATAATATGTGAGCTAACTGTGACTGCAAGGACTGCAAAGCATCTGCCCTTTGAATAGCTCAGACAAAATATTTATTGGAAATTGAAAATTCTGAACTTCCAGTTTGAAGTTTAAACTGGCTTTYATGCTACTCTATAAATCAAGCAGTTGCAGAAATCAACCTTTTCAATTCATCAGCAAAAGTACTATTTCAAAAAGGATACAGACATGACTCTTCAAGTCATTCCTTAGGCCTCTACGCACAAGTTCATAAGCTTCCTCTTTCTTCCCTAGACAGTTCAATGTTAGTCCTTTCATTGCCAAGGTTTCTAAAAACGAAAGAAAAAAAGATTCAATAAGCATCAGTCATTAATTTTCATGGGGTTTAAGCTCCATATAGCAACTGTAAACATAGTATAAATGCAAATTCAGATTCATTTACCCCTATCAAGATTTCACATTCTTTTTTCACATGGAATACTACTGTCAGATTATTCATTMAAGTATATGATACATAGCAACGAACTTTTTATATTGCTTCCATCAAAATGTGAAGTAATGTTTTATTTTAAAGGGCAATAAAAACTCTCTGCTCTATAAACATTTGGAGACTTTAAAAAAAACTATTCAAGTATTCACAACTCTGATACTTCTACACATTCACCCATACCAAACTAGTTACAAAACCACCACAAAGTATTTCTGAGCAGTGGAAAGMGACTTTCAACTCAGCATTAAGAGCTGACTGAAAATACAGCAAAGGAACAAAAACCATTTTCTTCTTTCAAAATAATACTATTCCTTCAGAAAAGTAGCAAGCTACAGAGCTGACAGAGTACTGAACAATATTCAGCCTCTTCCTTTTGTTTTTCACTTTTATGTGACTGAATATCAAGTTCTCAGGAAAAGTGATTTAATTAATGCCTACCTGTACCAGGAAACTTGCAACATGACATTTTGACTTGCAGGATAAGAATGGGAAGGTATGAGCACCAGAAAGATCAGTCTTTAAAATGACTGATCTTACCAACACTAACTGGTTAACACACAGGTTTCTGGATGCTTACTGCTTTATTGGCAAAAGGTTAGCAGTGAAGTGTTACCAAACATTAAAATAATTACTCTACTGTAAAGTACAGGGAGAAAAAGAGCACATGCCATTTAAAAACTTACCTCCATGTTCTGCAAACTTGGGGTTGGAAAGGATCTGTTTACAGAACTTCAGCCCATTTCTATACTGCTTATGTTCRTAACACCTCTGTCGAAGAACAATGAAATAAGTTTATTCAAACAATGTAGAGTGAAAATATTTATGCACCCCTGAAATTAAGCATCAGTGCTAGGGATTTTAGAAAGTGTACTATTATTTTAATGAACCCTGTTTATTGAGCTTCCTGTGTTTAAAAGTTCTTCCACTTACCAGAAAAAAATAAAGTAGATGCTAGCAACACCACAAGTTTAAATGTGTAACTGAAGACATACTATCATACAGCAGCTTCTCAGAAGATATCACAAGAAGCTTAAGTCTCTAAAGAGATTCAACTCTCCCCTARCATAAAAGCAAACCTTATGTCATAAAATTGGTAAGCACTGAACCCACTTTGGCCAATTACCCTGCACAGGAACCCCACAGGACAATCTCCATAAAACCATAYAAGACATTTAAATCATTGKWWYYWGRSKTARWYTAMSYCMRRWWMCAATCTCTTATGATCAGTTTGATTACCACATATCTCCTACATCCAAACTCTGAAAACTAGTATACAGTAACATCTTGCCATATCAGAAATTTAAACATTCCTCTACAGTTTTATTAGGCCAACTCTTTTGTCTGAGCCCCACTCATTAYRCAAGGTGACTGCAATGCACAACAGMAYACAGCATGAACTTYTAAAACCAGTTTTAGTATCTTATTWATGTAAATCCACTTCTTGTGCTCATTTTTAAATATAAACCAAAAGAAATAACATTTAAACACCAATTAATACATTTTAGRTCACTAAAATGCTAGGTCCCAGCAAATGCTAGGAACCTCTTACATTTCATTTTATTGTAATGAAATAAACATTTATGAGCACAGGAGGCAAGGAGCAGATGTTGATTGAGCACTGACCAAAATCCTATTAATCCTGTTATTAATTACAAAGTCATTTATAACAGGACCTCACTGACACTGGTTGATCCATTCTAGTGGCAGGATGGCTGGGTACAGCTGACAGCTTTCAAGTTCTTCTAAAGAAGTTGTTGCTCAGGATTTCATCCTTCCTCATGCTGTTTCAAAGTAATTACCGAAGAGCGATCATAAGCACATATGGACACCATGTGTCCTCCAAGCACTCTCATCAAAAATATTTAGGAGAGACAGACCCCAACAGATCTTCCCTTAAAGCAGAAGGTTCTAAAAATAAAACTTTAAAAAGCTACATCAATGTTAGGGGAAATGCTTAAGAAAATTACATATTTACAACTTCTGCACTTTATGCTGCTCTTCCTAATSAAAGGTGCTGTTTAGTGTCCAGTTTTCTCTTGGAAACACCAACAATRAACTTCAACGGTGTAAAAAATGGTAAAACACTAAGTGCATATAATTATTTTCTAATGTTAAAAGTCATACTGCTGAAATAATATGATTGAAGACCAAGATGCTTCACAAACCATGGATCTTGCTGCCCCTACACTGTCACCATCCTTAGAAGAAAGGRAACTGCTCGCATGGAAAAGGAGGGAGAAGGAAGATATTCAGAGAGAGCAAGTAAGGCGTGTTCAAAGAGGAGCAGATCAACAAAAGAATGAGAATGGTTTAAGCTGGAACGGACCTTCAAAGACCATCTCATTCCACCCACTCCACCCCCAYGGGCAGAGACACCTTTCATTACATCATGTTTTTCAAAGCTCCATCCAACCCTGACTTTGAACACTTCCAAAAGACAACTCCCTCTGTCATCAAGGACAGGAAAAGTCAGCACTGCAAGCACGTAGCAAAAGAACATTTTAAGGGTTAGGTAAGACGAAATCTGCCCAGGCAGCTTTTTTTTTTTGTTTTCTATTAAACTTGACTGGGTACTACTTACACCTTMCAGTCATTATCAGCTTTCAGGTAGCTGGCTGAGTGAGTCACTACAATCAGTCAGAGAGCTTACAGATGACAACACAACAGGATCTAGACTCTTTTTTAAAATTGAAACCATCAGTGATAAAAGTTACCAGCCAGGCCTCCTCCCTGAAAAGTAGAGCTGCCATTTGCCCCCACCCAGGTAGTTGTGAAAGCACGGAAGTGTGCTGTGCCACCGAAGTGGTGAAGCCACAGGAACTGAAGAACGCTGTTTCCAGTCTAAGACACTGTCAAGCAGAAGGGGCACCTTTGGGTTTTGCAGTCTGGCTTAGAGCACAGCTGCTCAAATGCTGGGTAAGAACATGAAATCTTATCTCTAAATGGTTCCATTTAATGTACTCTAACAACCAGACTCTCGAGTTGAAGTTTAAGCACAGTGACCCAAAATGGGATATATGATAGAGACAGGAAATATTCACACATGAATTTTTCTAGGGTGATACAAAACTTATAATGGAAGGTAGTTTGGAACAGAGCAAGCTCACTCAGAATCAAAAAAATTTTTCCTTTAGGCTGCATAGAGAAAAGATTTACAGGTTTATGCCCACTTACATCTACAGGAGGGTTTTTWTAACACAGAAATCACTTGTACAGGACCAACAAATTATCAGGAACCAGTCTGGATATGCTTTAATCTCCAGAATACAGGWGAGTATATAGCCATAGCTGTGTATATTCCCCAGTGAAGCATCACAGGTTATTTCCAGATCAAGACAAGTTGCAATAATTTCCTGTATACAATTTCTCCCAATTTCTCTTCTTCAACCTTACTTCATTCTGTTAATGCAAGCATTTCAAATTGTGTTTATGAGTTTCCTTCTTCTGTGTATGAATTCTATGTACATACAATGTTTTGACAGTGGAAGGAAGGGAATGAAAGGAAGATCACATTATGCTCTTCTTTAGAAAAGAAGAGTCTGTTTCCTCATAGTGGGCCCAACAGCACCACTGAGATTCCACTGCTTGAAGCTGTGCACATACTTAACTTATTCTCCAAAGAGATTATGGGCTAACAAGCTTAAATAAAGGTATGAATGAAAGAGAAGGAGAAAGAAGCCATGAATGAAGCCTTTGCAACCATGTCTGGTACAAACCTCAGTGAACCTGTAGTTTCAAGGAAGAGGCTAGTGAAGAAAAAAATCTTTCCATTAAAAAGGGGACATAAAACATATACACAGSCTGGGAAATAAGATCTTTAAACAAGTAAGTAGTTTCTAAGCAAAAGAAGAAAAAAGATCCAGCAATTTAAATAAAATAATTTGGGGTAGCTTGTTTCCTCCCAGATGAATAGCTAGTAGCAGTCATTCCCAGAGCTCTGACCATGACTTTGGGACAGCTGTTCAGCAGAGGTAACACTTCCCTATTCCAAAGATGGCTAAAAGAGCAGTTGCCTCCACCAAGCTAAATTCCTGAACATACAAACTTCAAAGCCAGCAGTGAGAGCCTGCTGGTGATGCTTGACAGACAACTGCTGCAGATGCAACTTGTGACATTATGCAATAAGAAAACAAAAGCTAAACTTTAAAAGAGTAAGGTTAAGGCTAATACATCAGAAGAACAGAATCTGACTCCACATCAATACTGAATCTATTACACATTTCCTGCACTCCAAAGTTTTTCATTCAATAAGTTACCAGAGCTTTAAAGACAACAAGTTTTTCTATACATGCAGAGCCAGAATTACAACCTATTCCAAACACACCTAGACTTTTTAAACCCTTTATCTAATTTTTCACATTTACAGCAAGGAAATAACATCTGCTTGAATACAACTCTACAAAGAATTGGTCAGATGAGGCAGGCAAAGTATGACTCCTTCAAAATCATGCAAGACCACAAGAGGTAGGTGAGAATTYGCATTTGCATTGCTTCCCCCACCACCAAGTATTTATTCAATGGATTTGAATACATGACAATTACTAGACAGACTGACTGTGAAATTTTAGGAAACAGAGAGGGCACATATTCTCTAGAATCCCAAGTCTGAGGTGGAAGGAGGGCTTGTGTTCTGGCATTCTCTAAATTGTATTCAGGTATTTGTACAGACTCAGACTTTGGCCAGCAGATGTCTTACACATGCACATGGCTCACTGTGTCAAATATTGTTTAATTCCTTCACATTCCATCCTTGGTTGCTGCCATAAAGAAGGTRATAAGACTCCCACTACTGACAGCTTACCTACACCTAGACAGCCCATGGCCACATGGAGTTTGTTCCCCCCTTGCCCCAGCTTTCCAGTTTTGAATCTTCCCTTATCTACTCTCTAAACCTTGCCGCAAAACCTCAAGGTAGTGAATACTGAGGTGGATTCTTGAACAAGTGTCTTGGGGTGATTTTATGATGATTCTTTATTCCTGATCATCTGCTTTATGCTCAGAAATGGGTCCTGTAGCTGTAATCCAAGTCCAGGAGAGGGGCAGGAGTCCGAGAAACTCTGGCAGGGCTTGAGTGTGGTTTGCAGAGTGGACGGAGTTACATGGTTCCTTTAGCTAGCTCGGTTTTTGTTAGCTTAGGCAAGAAGTTTCTTTCCCTTAATAGCCATTTTTTCAGCTTCTGTTGTGTTTTCTTGGACTGTTGGGCTTAGTTCAGTCCAAGAGTCACACCATCAGTGGGTGCTGTTTGGCACAGACCCGCGGGGAAGCCATAGACACAGCCCCATCTCAGCCCAGATCTCAGGAGAGCCGATTCAAAAGAAAGGACTCTAAATCCACCAGCTTCGTCTGCTGCTGCCAAGAGGGGACCAACATCGGAGGTTCACCAAGTTCCCATCTTTTTTTTCACCTGAGCTGCTCAGAGGAAATTCTTCCACTCCCTGAGACAAAAGGCCATGTGCCATTTTSTTCCTTCTCACCAGGTGCTCAGTCGTTTTTCCCTTCTCTCAGCATTTTGGGTTTGTTTGTTCTGCTGTGGGTGGGTGTGTGGGTGGGGGTATAAGGTTCTGAAGGTTCAATATCTAACAGTTACTCTTTTTTTTTTCTCCCCTGCCCTGCAGGCACCTTGTTTGTCAAATAAACAGGTATTTTTTCACTTTCATCCCAAAAATTAATTTTGTATCACCGGGMAGGGATTGCTGAAATCCTTTTCTTTAGAGGAAAGAAACTCTTTCTTTCTAGAGTGTTTTCTCCTAAATATTGTCTCTAAACCGAGATAACAAGGTAACCACAAGGTTATTATTTAAGCRCCATGCTACTGATTACAGCAGCACTAAGAGTTGCTTACAGTAACACAGATGACTTTTATCCAAACTTAATTCAGCAGTTTTCTTCACATACTGTATAAACAAATRTATTGTCACAAGTGCATTTTAGACATTTTACATTTTTGAAATGYACACAAGTAGACTCTGTAACTGTTTGCTACATAAGGAGGCAACGTATTTCACCTCCCAAGTAATTCCTCCCTTTCAAACTAGAAATTTAAATGGTCAAGTGTATGTGTTTCCAACTAAAATTGAAGGATAATAGTCAAGTGCAGCATTTTGACATGCAGGTATGTCCCTCAACATCAAATAGCACAAAGCCAACTGGACTCTGCCATCACACATGAAATATTTTGCACATATTCACATGCAGGAGCACAAATCTCCATCACAAAGCAGTCTTCATGTCCTGCAAGCTTTTAATAAGGTAAATAATTTAGTAGCCATCCATTCTTAAATGTGCTATTTTAAGACATTTTATAGTAACTACACTACAGACTGAAGTGTCTCCTATGTTCAGTAAAATCAGCTGAACAGCTTTAGCTCAGCATAACACCAGGAGTTATCATGAGCCTGATGAGATTCACTTTCACTGTGAAATTACACTGCCACAAGTACAACTCAACCTACACAAAGAATCACTTTGATCACAACACAAAGCAGAAAAACTCCCTTTCAAGCAGGGACACTTGAGAAAATACATAGATACAACCCAGCTGATTCAAGAGTATTTTAAAACTAATTTGCAGCAGTAAAACAAAGTCTTATAGGAGTCTATCCAGCCTGGATTTTGCAGTTCAYTCAACAGGTGAGAAGCAGACCCAGGAATTGTTTCATGAGCAAGATGAAGACAGTCACAGGAGACCAACTTAAAGGAGAAACTGCCTTTTGTCTTCTTACCTGGAAGCAGGCAAGACTAGAGGTTTTTCCTCTAGAGTAATTAGCAAAGCAAAGAAGGTATCATCTACTCCCCAGGCTCACAAGTGGGAGCACTGGGGCATTATTGACTGCTTTSTTTTTATTCTTACTTGAATCAGCACAGCTGGTTAAAAGAAAGAGCAGTGTGAGAATAAAGAGATATAGCAGACCCAGGTGGGTAGGATGGGTTCACATTGCCAATTGTTATGCCCTTTGAAATTGAACAGGAACCAAACAAAAGTGTGCAATTTCTATTAAAGARACAGAATTTTACAAAAAACAGTATGAAGAACTTGTAACTGTTTCCTCTTCTAAAACTCAAAAAGTTTTCCCAGGTCACACTTTACTCCAAGCTAACACCCCAYATCTGCAAATTAACTGAAGTAAAATGAATGCAAACTACTTAATGCCCTAATACTTAAAAACCAAMCAACCCAGACCAAACAAACAAAAAGCACCACCAAAACCCTCAGAGGAAATCACTTCTCACCCACTGCAAAGCTGTAAAAGCAAGCATTCYAATTTAGTGCTCTGGCAGATTAGCTGAAGAATTACTTTCTTCACCAAGTAAGTGCCAAAATTGCCATTAAGCCCCAAAAGACAGCAGAGCTGCAAACTGAACTTCTCATTGCTAGTTCAATGTACTTAGCCCCTCTCCTTTAGAAGGTGATGTAACAGTCAGTGTCATCATCAAAGACAATATACTGCAGACTATTCCCCATCACAAGAATAACCAGGATAGCTGATCTATACATGGGCACAGGTGAATGTTTCACCTGCACAAGTCCCCAGAAGGAAGTACAATGGAGAAGGGGCTGCTCAGCCAGAACAATTTACATATTTGACACTCTGGTATCCTCTTCCCTAAGATCATGAGGCTTGAGCAGATMCATGGCAGACAAGGAATTGGACTAGATGACCTTTAAAGGTCCCTTCCAACCCAAATTATTYTATGATTCYAYGACAAAYCTTTTCAACTACAGCAGTRAAAACTACAGTACTCAGGGGACCTCCCAGTTTCTCCCAGYAGCAGTCAGGAATGTACACTTGGAGTATCCCATGGCAACATTAGCAACTACAATGCCTTGAGACCTCTGGCAGMAGGAAGTGCTGGCATCCTTGGCCTTTGCACTAAGCTAAGGTGTGCACTTACACTGCAGGATATGCACATTGCCACTCAGATCCCATCTATTTCTGCCGGCACAGCTCAAATGCAGCACTTACAAGACAGAAAGTCCAGGTGCTGTGCAGCTCAAGGCTGTTTTCCAGCACACTTCCTCTCTCTACAGCTAKACAAGATCAGGTCAAGTCACTAAGGTGCACTAATTCAAGCTAAATGTAGTAAAGAAGATTCTGAAAGCTGGAAGCATTAGGAGCTACTACTCATCATGAATTAGTGGGTCTTTTGAGCACTAAACATATCAAACAGCTCAGCAGCTCCAAACAAAACATATCCCACCACACCAATTTAATTTCATGACAAACACAAGATGAACAAACCCAAGGACTGAAGAAACCACACAAACCTTAATGTATCTTAATGCTGAAAAACTCTGGAGTGAACTTGAATAATTTTCTGCTGTTGAACTGAAACCAACTATCCTCTTTCACTGCTCTGCAGTGTTAATTAATTAAACTGTTCTGTGTAACAAATGGCTTCAGCAATTGCCTGGTTCAAGTGATCAAGAAATCCTCCTCTGCCCACCATGCCTTACTTTTTGGAAGTCACTGATACCTTCATAACTAGCAGTGCTTGATAGAAAACAACCAGAGGAACAGAACAAGTTCAAATCCAAATTAGTTAGGAAAAAGGTAAGAATTATGTGTACTTTTTAATTTAATAGTAAGGCAGACAAAAATTATGCATGTCTACTTTTTAATCTATCTCATTCCTATACTTAAGAAAATTCAGTTGGAAACAGGCTGGCAAACAGCTAACTACAGCCTTTCTAGAGGACTGGTAATCTTCATTTACCGAAGACAGACTTGCTGAAGAAAAACCATTATTCAGAATCAATTCTGTTGGCCAGTACTTGCTTTAATCTCTTCTTCTAGGGGAGAATTACCATGAATCTGGCCCTAAAATATGCTGATTACTGTCCATGACCCTGGAACCCCTACATTCAGGCTTCACTCCTGAACTCATCAAGAAACTGACTGTACCTCACAAGAGACCCACATGCACAGGGCATGTTTGGTGTTTAATGATCATCTGAAACAACGTGTATCAATTCAAATTCCAAGATCTGGCTAAAACTGACTAAAAAAAATCTCAGTTGTTCTGGATTTAGGGCTGAGCTGAAGTGTCCATATATCTCACAAAACGATCCAAGATATATGATGAGGCTACTGACATTTTCTACCCATGTATTWCATCCAGAGTACTCCTCACCCTTAGCACTGAGGTATGCAAGATGAGCTCTGGTGGTATTGAACATCACAAAATAGTTAAATGAGTCTATTACGCTAAGAAAGGTTGTTCTTCAACATTACACGGTTCACTATCTTGAATCTATGCTATCATACAAGCAAACAGAAATCCCTGTAACCAGTCTTACTGACCTCAATTTTAGGGGTGACAACAAATAATTGCTWATTTTCTCTAAATTCCCCATCAGCAAAGTCAGAAAATGTATAATTCATTATGCCCACTCCTGTTGCATTGACACAGTGCTGCTGCAGACAAGAGATTTAAACCTGAGACACCCAGAAAAAGTGCAAWCAACAAACTCTCATTAAGAAAACCTTTCAAAAATAGAAATAAACACAGCTTCATCAAATTCTAACCAAAATAAAGGTAATACCATATAAATTGAATTAACTCCCTTGCCCCAATTAAAACCATTTTGGGAGTAGTTAAGAGTATCTACAGCCATAACAATGCAAGACTGGTTATAATCTTACAGTTGTGAGGATGTTTCTGTTRATGAGTGTTTTATTTTCACCAGCGAAACAGGTAAAATTATGCTGCTCCTCAGAAACTTAGAGCAGTGAATCATGTTTCTACAATTTCTGACAGCCACAGTGACAAAAAATGGCCTAATTTGGTGAACAGGCTTTAGTAATAGTATTGCTCAACTGATAATGACATCCTAAAGTCTCAAACAGTAATTGTTTTAACAGGTTGGAGAAATAGTTGGGAAAACAAGATCAGTGATCCTGCTTAAAGCAACAGGTCTATCCCGTACTTCCATTCCAATGTTTTTGCCAAGACATCATTTCTCTTCCTACTACTACTACTGACCAAGCAGGGTATTCCTCTTGTCAAAGAAAAACCAAGTGACATACCAACAGCTGTTGGAAGAGCCTTATTAGCAAATCCATATTTCAAGTGAGAGCTGCAGATGGTAAAATTCCAGGGGTGCATGCTTGACAGTTAGGCAAGAGCAACAATGATTGCAAGCAAACTGATAATTCATTTAGTTTCTAGAAAAAGTGAAATTCTGAAAATCAAGTCTTTAATCTTGAATTAAGATRACTTAAAAGGCAGATTTCCAAGTCTGTCACCTCAGCAATCGTAAGGTCAGTAYCTGAATTTCTACAGACAGAGTATTATTTTTAAAGGATTGATGCTGACGAACGTATTAGTAAAGGAGAAGCACTGGTCTGTCTAGTTTCAAAGTGGAGGGACAGGGAGCAGATTATGGAATGAAGAAACAGGAAGATGGCCCAGCAGCAGGGACTTGGCATATTTACAGCAATGGCATTGAAGACAGGCTGTTCAACAGGCTTTTACCATTAGGAAGTTTCTGTATCCCTTAGTAAAACATGTGTCAAAGCCAGCATGGAAAGGAAGAGCACCAGCTCAAAAGCAATGCCCCCAAGCACAGCAATGTTAAGGTAAAAATGACCATGTCAATGTGAAAATCAAACACACCCTGGTTACCGGAATGCCCCACTGGAGCACATGGGTTCTGGCCACTGGCTGCACAGTACCGAAGGAAACTGATAGAGAGGAAAGATGAAYGGCCTCCATATGTCATAATGCCCATGGATAATCCCCAGTCCTGAAAGGGAAACTCTGATCTCTACACAATGCAATATACACCAGCACAGACCAGAAGGCATCWTTTTCYTCAGYACACTACTTCTACAGCAYATARTAAGAGTTGTGAGTCAGCTAAACTATTTAAACAAGGCCTGAACACACTTAAACACGTGCATTGCTTGTTTCCAACATAAAATACTACAATGTTTCACTTCTTATATAATTGGACTTCTTTTCTCCTTGCTCATTAAAGGCTAAGCTCACTACCCATGGTGAGAAACATTTGCACTACTCTACTCTGCCAGAACATCATTACTCCAAGAACTTCATCTCATGCTTCAAGGGACTGAAAAACTCATCCACAAAATACACGGCACATCTAACAGCTTTTTATTTAATTTTTCTTCAATAATATATTTGTATTTAATTTTTCTTCAATAATATATTTAACTTTTACATCCAAAGAAAAGTTAATTGAATATTATCTTTGGGATTTGTGAAATAAAACTGAACATCACTGATGAACAGTATCTGATCAGATACAGCAATGAATAATTTGGCAAAATGCCAAATTTATGCATCAGTTATATTTAATTCAAAATCAGTGAATCTTACTTCCTACCACTACTAGTTCTATAGCTGATAGTAAGGGAGGTGTGGGGGTGGAGGGAGTTGGAATGGAGTAAACTACTTTTTCCATTACTTCACAGTGCATCCAGCCTTCTGTGTAYCAAGACATCACTCCCCATTACTGGGCTATGTTTATTATTCTACTCTTTTACTCTTCTCCACCTGAATTGTTCTCTAGCAATTTCTTAACTGCCTAGAAATTATGTGTTCAAAAGAATTGTAACAACTCATTATTTTTAATGTTCAAATGTTGAGAATCACTTTTGCACTAAACACCTCAGAMTTGCTGAGCAGAATAACTTCAACATCTACCTCCAGACCTAACGGGAAACAGTTAAAACTGTAAAAATTATATGAGCTAGACACTTTCTTTTAATGGAAGTGTAAGTTTAAGGAGAACGGTGATTGCTAATCCTGTGGCTGGTTTTTTTTAATTTAAGCTAATCATGCAGATCTCTTTCCTGCTGTACTACAGGAACTCTGAATTGTAAAATGCCTTTCAAATGGAAAACATGTTTCTATCAGAACCTCCAAATACCTGTAAAGTGATTAGAAGAGGTTAGTCTAGTTACAGTGTGTTAGAACATGCAAAGTGCACGTTTCTGAACTCAGAATTTGTCAGGTAAGCAGAAATGATGGCTTGTGAGCATATGGYCCATATATCCCCATGGGGGGATGCACCACCACAGCATACCCACACACATGGGAAATGAACTGATGATGTAGGATGTTTACTACTAAACAAAAAACCTAACTCTGAMAGCTAATTATTGCTCTTTGCTATTGAAAGCTGGGAAGGTTTGTAACGTTTGTGTTACAGGTAGACATCTTAAAAACAGCTAAGAAATGAGGCCTCCGGAACTGAAAATGCACAAAAAAAATCAGACCGGGTTTGGCTTTTTTTTTTCCAATTTTATGCTTCATGTGTGAAAATACAAGGTTGTTATTCACTTAGCCCCTGTGTTTATTACCTCCATGAAAATCAGAATGGGAATGGATTTATCCTTCTGTTAACAGCCTGTGTACCAGTAATTATGTATCTGTAGAGTATTGCATCCTTTCAGTAACACTTGGGTCAGTTCCCAAAGCCTCTGTTGGAAAAAAAAAATCTCATCCAGGCACGCTGAACAGGACACATGGCCTGGCTGGGCCAGAARGCAGCATGGGCTGACCCAGGACCACCTCATTCCTGGCTGGGGGCTCAGAGCTGTCCAAGCAGAATCGAGCTCCTTCTGCTGTTCAGCCTCCCACAGAACACTGGAAGAAGTGGTGGAGGATGAAGTACTACAGCCTCCAGAAAAGACCAGATTAGAGTGTAGAGTGAGGAGAGGCTGCAGGAAGAGAGAGGTGGAGTAAAGGCACAGGAATAGGGAAGTAATTTTTCTTAGGGCCTGCACTGATAAATAGGACTTCCCAAAAGATGTCTCACTAATTCAAGTCAACATGTAAGCAAACTTCACAAATTAGGATTGTTATCCATRACAAGGCAGACAAGTAGTTCATTAGCCAATTTTCAGTGTGATGAAAAGCAGGTTTGAGCCTCTTCTATCCACCCCATGTTATAAAGATATCACAGGGCATTCTTAAATACCACACTGTATGTCACACTCATCTCTGTGCAACACAGGAAAAGATCACTATGACAAAACAGTTTTTAGCCTATCCAATACCTCAAATTCCATGATTTTTATTAAAGAATTTCAAATAAGAAAAAAAAAAGTGTCCAGAAATCTACTTGCTCTGCGGCACACTTTTTCTAATCTGGACCAAATTATGAACTCATGGGTGCTGAGCCAGCACTTTTCCCAAMGACACTCTTATTCCTCCTTTGCTCCTGCCTTCCACACAAACACTGACACATCAGAAGGGAAAAT
>NW_026623698.1:253833-255159 GCF_030028575.1 Malurus melanocephalus
GGATCCCTGAGCAGCAACACGTTTTCCCAGCCCAAAACCCATAAAAAACTACATACTCAGTGTAAGATCATACCAASTCCCAAGCACAACTGAATCTTTCAAAGCAGAAATTAGATTTATAGTTCATCCATATCTATCTTTAAACTCTAACTGAAACTGCATGTTTCATGACCACATGCCTTTTCATAGGGCTTTCCTGTTCTGTAGGTTAAATTTTTCACAAAATATTTTGGAAAAAGGTATGACAGAAAAAGGTGTGAGTGTACACACCCTTYTCACTAAAGTGGAAGAAGTTTACAGAACTTTAAGAGTGCGGTTATTTCAATATGACTACAGCACTCATCTTCCTTCTGATCTCCGGAAGGACTCAAAATAGTAACRTAAGTCTCTTTGAAAGACAACATGAGATTTTTAGACAAAATTGACTTCTTGTGAGCGAAAACAATAGCATGCTTGGTCTAGATACAGAATCTAAATAAATCCACTGAAGTTGCTCACTAAGAAACTTGAGACACTTGCAATTCAACCCAAATCCTTAGAAACACAAGTTTCGTACAACACCGCATCAAAGCTGAAACAAGGTCCTTAAGTTGCCGTTGAATTGAGCACACTCTGATAGTATTTGGAGTGTGGACCATCTTAACCTCATTCTAAAAACCAGGCTTACTGCCTAAATTCCACCGGATGTCCTCTCATCCACATGCCAGGTGCCACCCAGAAAAAAACCGACTGACAAACTTCCACAGGAGCTGAACGCGAGTTAAACTTTGGGAAAGCTTCAAAATTCATCCTTTTCCACTTCCTCCTTTGAAAGTCATCTTCCCCCAGACCAACAAACGTGGTTACTGTCTACAGCAAAAATCTGAGTTACAGAAGAGTTTAAAAAAATAAAAAAAAAAAAAGTGCAGCTAGGGCGGGTGATTTAGCACGGCTGCAAGGGCGAGCGATGAATGAAGCGGCCGCGGGTTTTTTCCCGGAGCCCAGGATGCCTCACCGCGGCCAGCACCGGGACCCCGGCGGGCGAGCGGGGAGAGGCGGCGGCCGCCAGCGCTGCCTCGGCCGGGCGGGACGGGGCGCGGTTGACAGGCGGCGCTGGGGCCGGYCTGCCCCGGCACGAAGGAGCCGTGGCGGTGCCACCGGGGCTCCGCTCGCCGCCGGCTCGGGGTAAGAGCCGGGGCCTCCTCCCCCTGCTCCCCGTGGCCGAGCCCGGGCCTCCCGCCTCGCCACTCACCAGGATGCGCTTGAAGAGCGCGTTCTCCTTGGGAGGCAGGCTCACGGACGGCATCCTCCCCGCCGCTCCTGCCGCCCGCTCCGGCGGCGCCGAGG
>NW_026623698.1:255574-259075 GCF_030028575.1 Malurus melanocephalus
GTGGGGCGGCGGCACCGCTCGGTGCCGGCGGAGAGCGGGGAAGGGCGGGGGGACTGTGGGGTTGCGCAGGGGCCGCTGGGCCTCGCTCGGCGGAGCTCGCCCCCCACGCGGTTCCCGGGGCACGGGCAGGGCGGGGCGGGGCGGGGCGGTCCTACCCTTCCTCCGGCGGGGGGGCGGGCTCAGSCGACAAGATGGCGGCGGCGCTGAGGGCGGCCCGGCCTTGGGGGCTGGCGGGGACAGTGCCCGGGCTCGGTGAGCGGCGGTGGCGAGGCGAGAGCCCGTTCGGGGCTGGCGAGTGGGCTCTGGCCCGCCCTGGCCCGGCCCGGCCCGCTGAGCCAGGGCCGTGGGAGCTCTGCTGTCTGTGCAGGCGGCGGTACCGGCGTCCCCGGGAGTAGAACAAGCCGCGGTGGCAGCTTCTCTTTATCAAAGCTCTTTCGTTTTGTTTTATTTGCTTTATTTTTTTTTTTTGTTTAGGTTTTTTTTGTTGTTATTGGGGTTTTTTTTAAAGTTGGTGTTGCTTCCAGGCCTTGGTGAGGGCTCGCCGCGATGGTGATGCCGGCCCTTCCCAGGAAGGCTGTGCCCGGAGCGACCTTGGTTAGGCGGGAGATGGGAGGTGGGGAAGGCCTGGGGACTTTAGGCAGGGGATAGTGAAAGGTACCCTTACAGAGCAAAAGATGCGGGAGGGGATAGTTATTGTGGCTGAGGAAGGGGCAAAAGGCACTGTGCGTTGTTGGCAGCCCCCCCGTCCCCCCTCTCWCGGATCAGGGAGCGCATGCTGCAGTGTTACCTGCGAATGGATCGGCTATAACAATGTTATGGAGACCACTCTATCATCGAATTCATTTGGGGTTTGTGTTGTGGTTTGGGTTTTTTCTGTGATTGCATGAATGTCAGTARCTACTTGGTGGTATAAACCTGTGGAATGTTAATGCATTTGTAATCTTCTGCCTTTTTAGCTTTTACTCGTTCTGCATTTGCTGTGCAAAAAGTGAGTCATGCCCAACCAAACTGGCTGAGAGTTGGCTTGGCATTCGGCACCAGTGCTGTCTTGTGGGCTTCTGTAAGTGTTTTTATTTGGTTTAGTTGAACTTAACTATTCCTGAAAAATCTTAAYAGTGATGTGAAACTCGTGACTACAGCTACTGAGTTTATTGGGGTAATGGGTGGTCATAGCAGGTGTCAAGATTGAAGCATGATTATGTTCATTACTTATGTATTCACAGCTTTATGTTGTGCTCTTATTTTAAAAAATGAACAGCTTKTTAAGCTGTTAACAGCTTCTCTCTGTTGCAAACTTTAAAAAAACCCCAACAGAATTAATTCTTCAAGCCTTAAGGTTAATGCTTTGACATTATTTCCCCCTTGGATCGTAACGAAAAAAAGAAGACCTCGGGATATGCCCCGATGATGTTGTGTTTATCAGACTGCCAATGCATTCTCTTCTTATTTTTCAGCTGATTAAGGTGGGTTTAGCTGATTTCAATAGATTAAGACCCCTTTTTCCTGAGCAAAGTGCAGATGTAAGATATTCTGTCTTTCAGAGAACTTGCCGACTTGATGTTGTTAGAGCAAGCAGGGTGTAGTAGCTTTCATCATCACTCAGGATAAGCAGTGCTCCCCATGGTGACAGTTTTTTCAGGATGGGATGGATTCCCTTTGGAGTTTTTGCCTTTTGGGGGTTGGTGAATCAACACTGGAAGTCCTCCCAGTTGGTCAGGAGAAAATGTTTGTCCTATGAGGCATTGTTCCCACACCTTTTTCAGTTGATAATTTATGTATTATGTTCTGGATGGTCCTAGTTACATACTGGTTTGCATTCTGATCATAGGAATTTTATATTTTGTAGAATTTTTGTTATCTGGATGTAGCTGTGAATTGTATAGCTGTTAATCATGTACTGCTATTTTGTAGCTTCTCARGCAGCATAATGCAGATGTAAAGGAATACGAAAGAAGAAAACAAGAGAGAGGACATAAGTGTGCAGGATGTTCATAGTAAGTTTGCACATACAGATGCTTTTGACTTAGTGAGGATCTTTGATATCTTTTAGGAATCAAGATACTGAACAGACTTACATTCTTCTCTTATTATTTTCCTTAATATTTTGCATCTTGGCTTTTGCTATTCTTTTAATTCATTCCCATCTTTAAAATGATAAGGKGACTGATCTGTATTTTCATATATTCATTTGTGTGTGTATTCCTTCTCAGTTTTCTATCTTGGACATGCAAACTTCTGGAAAAGAAACACATCTCACAGAGTCTATAATAAATAAAGGTTGCATAATGAATACCTTATAAATATCTCAGTGGCAGGGAAACAACAGTGACTAAAAATAGTTTATCTTTTCATCTTGTTTTCTATATTAACATGTATACAGTGGGGTATGTTTTTTTCTCTGTTTCACCTTTATGTTACACATAAAATGATGTAAAGTCAATGTCTGTTGATGTGCACTATAGGGCTWATTGTATGTGGTCGTGGTCCTTTTCAGGGTGAAAAAAAGAAAATTGTGTTTCTGCCACSTAAGAAATTTTTAGAGATTATTGCCTCAGAGCACTTAACGTGCCACATGAAAAAAATCCTTACACTAGAGAAAAACTTGTGGTGCTGTTGTTATTTTTCCCCATAAACATTCCTTTCCACATAAAAGTGCAGGATATTATATTTCTAACCACTGTCATCACATCTGTTTTTCTTATTGCTTAGAATTTTTTCTCTTCTTTCTTAGGCTGATGATATGCCCACAAGAGGTAACATGATGACCAGTTGTCCTACAAATGAATGAGCCCAGAAGAAGTAAAAAGTTAGCTAATTGCTTGTATGTTCATACATTTCATGTGCATAATTGTAAAATAAAGTCTAGAAGAAACTTGAAAAGATGTGGCCATTAATATTTCATTCTGCAGGTCTTGAAAATGTTTTATGTGGCATTTCCATTTTGGTTTCAGTCTTGTTTTCAAAACTCTTTGCTGTTCTGGAAGGTATATTACAAAATTAGACATCAGTTCAGAGGAAGTTCAGTAAATATTCTGGCAGTGTATTCTAGCTCTGCCACCATTTTCACTGCTAAATTTATGAAATAAGCAAATAAAAGAATGGGAGCTGTACAAATGCTAAAATGAGCATTTTCCTGTGAGCATTTTGGGTATTGACCATGCCTGAAAGGTGCCCACAGTGGTGAGATTGCAGAGCCAATGTCAGTCTTGGGTGTGAGCACTGCCTTCCAAACACGTCTGCCCTCTCTTCTTGCATCAAGGTCAGTCAAGGACAAAGGCTGGAAAAATCGCATCATGGCAGTCAGCAGAACATAGCATTCGATAATTGAGGGAACAACGAAGCTCTCTATAGAGAAAGGAAGAGAAACAAGGCAACTGCTTAATAATGTAGGGAGGCCAAGGACAGCAGCACAGCTTTGACCTGGAGATGCCCATGACTGGGACAATTGCCGTGATCCCAGGGCAGCGATTCACTTCGAGTTTTTCACTACCAACACCAAAC
>NW_026623698.1:259286-282815 GCF_030028575.1 Malurus melanocephalus
CGGCGTGGCAAGCACTGCGCTCCCGTAAGCCGCTGACTCCTCCCGCTACGGCGGGGGCTCTGTCCCCTCCCTCCGCCACCGCCTCGACCCTGGGGCATCCCCGGTGGGAGCGGCGTCCAGGTGCGCGGGGCGGGGCTGCGGTCCGGCCCGCCCCCCGCTGCTCCCGGGGCGGGCCCGGTGTCCCCCGCCGCAGCCCCGCGACGACGGGTAGCTGAGCGCCGGCTCTGCTCTGCTCCGTGCCGCTGCCACCATGTCCCTCTGCAGAGCCGCCTCCCAGGCGCTGGCCTCCCGCCTGAGCAGGGCTCCCGCCGCCGCCAGCCGCCTCAAGCAGCGCGGTACGCGGAGCCGGCCGGGGGTAGGGGTCASCGGGACGGTGTGAGGGGGCGCGGGACGGGACGGGCCGGGTACCGGCGGCGGTGACGGGTGACAGGCGACGGGCGAGGCGGGGAAACGCGGGGCCAGGACAGGTGCGGCGGGGGCGGGCGGGAGCCGGGTGCTGCTGCTCGGTCATCCTGGGCTTTGGGCACTGGCTGCCTCAGACCTCCGCCGCGACCCGCTGGGACCCGGCCGAGCCGGCCCGGGACCCTCCGCTCCATGGCAAAACGGCGGCCGCTGCTGCCTTCCTTTCCATATAAAATTGCAGGGTGCAAATACCCCGGGAGAGCAGCCGGAGCGGCGGTGTCCCCGCAGGGCTGCCGGTCCCCGGAGGGAACGGGAGCGCACCCGGCGTGCCGCATTCATGGCTTTTGGCGCATCAGGGGTTGTGTAACCAGTGGCAAAAAAACCTGGCAGCCGTGTTGGGCGATGGCAGCTCGCTGAGAACTGTCCGGTTATCGCTAGCAGCYCCGGCGGAGAGGGTTAAGGAGATAYTGCTGCCGAACGAAAATATAAATGTGCGCAAATCCATTAGGATGTTCAGCTATTAAAGAGGAGTCTGAGAAGTGTGTCATGAGACAGATGATGCTAAACATAATCTGGCAGACGATGGTAACGATTTGAGATTGCGACTATTTTTGCAGCTGCCAATTGCAGTGCTCAGAGCCATTTTACTTTTCATGAGCRTTTTTTCGATGAGACATTTCTCATCTGGGATCAAATCACAAAATTCAGCTGGAAGCCTAGTTGTCCAAGAGAATTACRTAGGCTATCTATGGGTCTCTCTTTGGGATGTACAGATGAATAAGTTTATCATAAATAAATGGGTAGCACTGCTGCTAGAGTTAATATGTACTTAATCAGATATAAAAATTACAGAATCCTATCTGTTTGGCCAATTAATGAGGTAAAGGTATGTATTAAGGTGTCAGCAGTCTGAGAATGAAAGAACATTGATTCAAATGAGAAAGCTTTTTTTTTAAATTCCCTGTTACTAAACTGCAAATACATTACTTCTGTGAAGCATAAAGAATAAAGACAGATTAATTCTTTTACCTACCTTACTAAGGAACTTTTTTACATGGACCTTGTCCAGCCATGGACCTTGTTCATTTGAGCATCACACCCAATGTTACTTAGTCATAGGATACATGGATAAGCTGTATCTCTCTGTTTTATGACCTTTTTGAACGATCCTTTCCCATACAGAGTTCAGATTCCATAATTCTTTTTTATGACCATGCTTTAGCTGTACTTCACATCAATTTACCTAATGGTTTTTRTAGCTCCTCCTCGCCAGATGTCATCTGGGAGCGTTCCTGGCTCTTCTGGAGACAACATGATGATCTATCTCCTTGCTGGTGTTGCTGCTTTTGGAGGTTTATTTTATGTAAGTGTTTGAGGATGGAGCTATTTGTCATTTTTGAGCTGGCATGATATAAGGTGTGTTCTGGGTTAAAAGAGTATGATCAAGTTGAAAACTCTCAATGAATGTRGATATAATAGCATATAGCTAAGTGCAGTCTAACTTAGAAATCAGCTTAAGAGAATTTAGTGAAACTGAAAGCCTACTGCTTGCCTGTTTTGCTTTTACTTTGCTGAGTAATGCTGGGTCATTCTTAGTAGAAAGCATATTTAAAACTGCCAAATGAATGTGTCCAAAAATGGAGTAACGCACCCGCCTCTACCCCCCTGCCTCTTCTTGTGAGCCACAAACATTAATATCTCAAAGTGGGCAAGGCAGATGTGACTTAAACTGTCTGAAGGTACAAGGGGAAGATATGAACGTTGTTAATTTGGGCACAAAAAAAGATAAGAGCATGATACTTCAAAAAAGCATGTTAAAGTTTTGTAAACATCTGCTTTTGTTAAGCTTTTKGGTAACCATTCTCTTTCCTGCTTCTAAATGATCAGATTCTGTGCTTCACRTCCCTAAATCCTCCTTTTCATAGCTTACTTCTACCCCTCTCTCCCAAGATCTGAGATAGGGRCTAGCATACCCCAGAGAGGTACATATTTCCCTGCCCACAAAATAATCCACTTGAATGGTAAGTWGCTATTTGTTCAAAATATCTAACTTTTATGATTACATTTCTGGAGGAATAACATTTTCTCTTGCTGCCACATTTTTACCACCTTACAAAAATAATAATCGGACTCTAATTATCTTTTATAATGCTGTTTTCAATTCCTGAAACACAGCAGCACTTCAAAAGCTGCATGGCATATTCTATTTGCTTTCTAAAAATGGAGAAATATGAAATATGTAAAGATGTTAGTGTGGTTGGTTGTTAATTTTTTTTTAGCGTTGTTTAGCATAAATTTTATATGCATTTTAAGAGGGGCAGTAGCACTTGCTTAAAATCCCTTGTCTCCCTCTCTCCTCTTTGTGTTTGGTAGCTTTGTAGAGATGTGGCAGTAAGTTTTGGCATAATTCCTTTTCAGGCCTACAGAGTAGTCAATTCATCACGCACCAAGTTTATTGAACATACAAATATTCTTCGCGAGAGAGCCGAGGGGMGAAAAAGCAATTCTTGGTCAAGGAAGGGTGAGTTGAGCTCTTCTCTCTTGCTGCCTGGGTACACGAGGATCTAAAACAGATTTCTGGATTGTCTAATCAGGGTTTAGCWCTGTGCAAATCCTTGTCTGAGCTGTGTGAGTGCGAGTGAAGACAAAGGTGGTTGTGCAGTGTTGTTCTGTTACAAAGAGARCAGAATTTGTGCTGCTGCTGCACAAATTTTGGCAGTGACCTTAATGTTCAGGGGGTGAATCTCAATATTTGAAACACCTGTGGAGTCTCTTTGGGCAGAAAGAGTTGATGTGTGAATACTATTAATTGTATAATGGGTGTTTGATTTACTGGAAGCTTAATGAAACATGACTGAATGCATAATGCTGTCAAAATCAGTTTTTTCTTTTGTTTTTTGGTGGGGGAGAAGATAATATCTTTTTCTCAGCCAACAGGTTGGCTCCAGGCCATATGCCATCAGGAAACACAGTTCAATAGGAAAAATTTAAAAAAATATTCTAACTTGGACCAATTTTTTGTCCCACAACTTTGATTGTAATTTGGGGTTAAATGAAGCACAGGTATTACCTAAATGTATTGGAAATCCTTACTTAGCTCTTCATGCTTGAATAATTAGACCRTGTTAGTGCTAGTATTTGTAATGGAATGTTGTCCCTGTCTACATCAATTAATGTTATGGCATTAATGTAAAAGGAAAACTTTGGCAAGCATGGCCTTGATAGGAAAAGCAATTAGGAAAATTACTTTAGGAAATTTATGTATTTTTATTTGGTTGTTATTGAAAAAMTAAATTAAGTATTGAAGCCAGAGCACTTGAAGCTCTTCCTTATTTTTTTTTATGCTGACGTCTAGGGAATTGATTTAATATATTTGCATGCACACAAAGAATAGATTTTAATAAAGTGTATTGAGTTTAAGTTTTGTTTTCACTGTGAGAACATGATTTAAATTGTCTGCCTCTATAATTATATATTGTCTATAATTGTTTCTTCAGAAGTTGTTAGCCTTGAACTTCCAAAACACATGCTTTAGTTTCAGAGCTTTAAAACTGCAAATTTTAAGATTTAAAGTAGTAAATAGTAAAGTAAATAGTAGTAGTAAATAGTAAAGTAAAACGCCTTAATTTCCTAAACAGAAAACAGCTGAACACAGTATAATTTTTAAATTCAGTTCTTTAAATGCTGAGAATTCAGCCACAATTTGCAATCCTTCATTGTTCCTAATAAATATTGGAACCAGAACGAAAGTCGACCTTCTCTGCTAGGGACCTGGTGTCCTGCTGTTCAGGGCAAAAGTGAGGGTTACCCTTATTACATTCTGACTACCATAGCTGGGAGGACAGGGAAGCATTAAGCAAACCTTCCAATGTATTCCCAATGATGGAATGAATGATGAACTCCCTCTTTGCTCTTGAGGTGCTCTTCTGCAAGGTACTGAGTTTTAGCCCTGGCCTACCCACACACACATAGGAGTGAAATACCTGCAGTACTGACTGCTCAAMAACTGAATTCTGAATTTGGGTATGCTCCTGCCATACCATCAYCTGCTGCTTTGTGCTGCTTAGTAACTCTAACACATAAATGTCACAGCCAGTGACAGATGATTGCTGCCTCCCTTTTTTTATTGATARTAAGAAGTCCAGAATGTTTCTAAGSCCATTCAGTGAATACAGTTGAGATTTGTTTCGTATATTATTTTCAATATTGGACTTCTGAATAAAAGCTCAACCCAGAGTTTTCAGTTGGACTTCTGAGTAGCTAATTCCAATACACAATACAAAACCAGCTATTGAATCAGCTCCTTTTTAAAACCCTTCTGCCTTCCCAGCTGTGTATACCCAAAAGAGGTTTCTGTTCTTTTCCTACAGAATCCTCTGTGTGCCTCTCAGAAAAGTTAACACCCTTCTTCCYCCCCTTTTTCTCCTGTTTCCTTCATAGCCATATTTTTGTGTRTATCTTGTTAGAGGGTGTTACCATAGTTTTGCTTTTCCCAGAAGTGCCACTGCAGTTTCTTTCCCTGTGCATTCTTTGGARTCAATCCTTACACTTTTTCACAGTAAACATTGCCAATAAGAGCAGTAAAAAATTACATTCTCAAAGTAATCTGGTATTTTTTTAGCTTAAGTCAAGCTCTMAAACAGAGCTGGTAACAATATGAAGTGGTGGATAGAAAAACAGCATGCCAAGCAGCATGTTTGTGGCATATTTGCTGCCTATGGTAAAAGAACTKTCTAGGTGGGAGAACTTAATACTGGAGAACAGCTGATCAGAAAGAGACTCTTTTGATAGAATTTTATGGTTTCTCATGTAGGGGAAATTCTCCCCTTATGCCCGAACCCAAAATGTCTATTACAGAGAACTGTACACGGCAAACAATCTGTCAAAACAAGAGAAACAATCAAATCTTACTCTAGGGTTCTTTGTTCATTAGAGGGTTGAAGTGATATTTAATGGTGTTTTAATTAATGATAACTGACATCTTTAAGAGATCTGATAGCAAATTTCCTGTAGCTCTTTTTAACTGAAAGCTACTCTCAAATTTAGGGAGGGATTAAAAAAGCCCTCTCGAAGTAGCAATAGGAAATCTGGGACATCATTTGAGCTGTAAAATGATGTTTGGCTTGSAGGATGTTCTACTTGCTTATTTGGCAAATACTGAGTTTTGTCTTCCATTTGTTGTGTGTCTCCTTTAAGCTTRTTCCTGGTTTCCTTCTTTTTTAGCTATGACTTTTCTTTTTAACTCAATGCAAGCTGATTCAATCTTTCTAATCTATACTCTGCTTTTACACTTTCCAGACTAAAATACAAGGGAAATCTCTTTCCAAACCTGAGGAAGTTAAATACAAAGGACAGTCGTTCACCATTGAGTACCTTGCAGCCTACCTTGGGATGACTTTATACCTTCTATTGTAAAACTCCATTCTTGTGAGACTTAAAAAAAAACTACYTATGTTTGCAAGGCCAAACCATATTGAGCTTATTACTGAATCTGCTTTGTAGAAGGCAGTTCTGGAGAAGCTGGCTGTTYGGAATGAATGCACTCTATATTTGATTGTCCAATAAAGTGTACTGAATGCTGAGCTTGGCTGTTAGTCTGTTCTTTGTGTAATGAATTTGTTGGGTTTTTTTTTTAAAATAGTGTTTTCTTAAAGGGACATGATCAGGTTGCATAATATGAAGTTTTGATTTTTACKGAGCAATGAATGACTTGTCTTTGAACCTGAACACAAAATGATAGGCTTGCACTGACATAAGAAGACTAAGAAATAAAATTAATCTGTTTTGTTTTTAAACAGACACAAAAGAATAAAACAAACTGACTATGTCTCTTTAAGCTCTTTAGTTCCAATTCTCATGTAGTTTACACTGTATTATGAACTTCCATTTCCAGTTCTATTTTTTCACATGGTGAGTTGGTTCTAGTGGTGAACTTGTGATGAACAGTTCATGTATAACTTTCCTTTGTGAACTCGCTGTTAGTGCATGTTTGCATAGTAGTTGTGCATCTTTGTTGCTTTGTGCTGTTAGTTTTTCATGACTTTTCTCAACTGAGTTTGAAGTAATGCATGACTGAAAACACTATTTTYGAGTTCTAAAGAGTCTGACCCACTGTGATGCAAACTGTCTTTAAAAGAGAATTGGGACTCGTAAAAGGAAAGTAGTCATAAGTGGTCATATCTCTGAGAAAGTGAACTCTGACCACTTAAAATTAGCAAGTTATTTTCTTACTTATATAAGACCAAATGTCTTATTCCCCACATGGTAATTCCACAGAGTCACACTCCCTCTGGCACCTGTGTATGTACCATCACTGGCCTTTTCAGCAGACTGGTCTGCCAATACTTGGCAAGATCCTTTGATATCCTTCCCTGCACCCCTTACACTTGCTTTAAGCCACAGTTTCTTTTCTTATCACATAGAAGCAGTTTATGAGACTTAGTAATTAAGATATGGTTTCCTCATCTTGTAAACATCGTTYTTTGATGCCACATTAGGCAATATGGAGGGTTCATCATTTTTTTAAAAATTTTGATTCCAAATCTTAGCTTCCCACTTTAAATTTAAATGAGGATGGTGATAAAAAGTAGTTGGTGAAATTTTTGTTGCATGAATGCATTTTACTCTCTTTATTGTATTGAATAAATCCTTAGAAGGTGATGAAGAGACGGATGAAGTCACTGAAGCAGAGAAGAAATCGGAAGAGGCTGATGCAGCAGCTGCTGTTGAACCTGCAGCACAGGATGAGAGTGCTGGACCCACAGCACAGGATGAGAGTTCTGGACCCACAGCACAGGATGAGAGCTCTGGGGTATCCCCAGAAGCCAGAGAGGAAAAGGACTTACTGGCTCCAGAGGCATCCCATGCTGTGGAGGAAGCACAGCAGGAAGCTGCTGCTAATTCAGAAGCTGCTGCAGTGCAAGGTTAACTTATGAATGTGGTTTTTGAGTGTGTGTGTTGYGGGTTCTAAAGTTTTGCCTCTTGCAGAACATTAAGAATGAGCATCAGTGTTCCTAATGGAGTTTGYTCTGCAGTGAAAACTAATTCAGCATTGACATATCACGAGCATAAAGTAATTAAGTTTATTAAATTAGTGTCTCTGAAAGCATCYGGCCTCTGGCACCAGAGTTGCTGTSTAAAAGAAGTAGAGTGAAGTGTTTCTTTTACTACCCCACCCTATTTCTTAAAATATTAAATTGAGCATGTAATGTGATCAATTAAACAGTTGTTTCAGTGAGCTAGTTCTCTAGGGTTTGTTAAGGAATCTAAATACTTTAGTTCACTGGCCATTCCAAGATAKTCACACTGAATAATTATCTGTTCTACCAATGTAACTTAATCAGGCTCTTGCATAGCAAAGAAAATGYTATCATGGTCTCAATTYTAAGCATATATTAGGCTAAATTTTYACAATACAATAAAACATTGAATTGTTAAACACTGAAATTGATTAGTGGCAAACATTTGGTATTTTAAACTGTTAGGGTGTTTGAAATATTTTGGTTTACTGTGCTTTAAAAAAATTGCAATAATACAAATGCAAAACTATCCATAAACTGCACAAGATATAGAATTACAATTTAATTTGGTAGGTTTTTAATTTTTTTTTTACCCCTAATCTTGAGAAGATATGTCTAAAACACAGATCAAACAGAGATTAAAAGTATTTTAACTGCTAATCTATGGGCATTTATCATAGTACCATCAAAGGTGTTAGCAGATTAAGAATAATTTTCACTTTTTTCCTTGGTGACTCCAGTCAGGGGTGGATGTGTCTTAATTGCCTTTTTAACAAATAAACTTGAGAAATAGTGCAGCACTTCCAATTGCTGAGTTTCATGAAAGGTCTAGGTATGAATGTGATTTTAATTGAAATATGAATAGCTCCTATGCTTATCTGTAAAGCARTCTATTACAAATAACATTTTAACATTTTGTCTGGTCTGCTGTAGTACAGTTTATAGAAAGTAGGAGTAAGTACCTTGGTAGTGTTTATTATTACGAACATATAGAAATATTTATAAGGTTAAAATACCTAGACCCTTAAAAATTTCCATTTCTTTGGAATACTTAGACCATTTCATTTAGAAAGGAAGTAGTCTGATATGTTAAATTTGGTGAATTAGAACTGTTAAGAGGTATGTTTAAAAATGTCTTGGAGCATTTCTTACTCTACAGAGCAATTGAAAAATTTCACTTTAATTTCATCAGCATTTTCTTGTGTCTGGAAGTGGTTGTGTATTCCTTTCAAAATGCTTATCTAGGAATAATGATTAATTGTAAAAAATAGGATCTTCTRTATGGCAAATATTTCTGCCRTTTTTATTATTGAARGGGAAGCATCTAGGATMTTCCCTGAGAAWCATGGTGMWTAARTTGATTAGATATTAGGAAGAAATTCTTTCCTGTGAGGGTGGTGAAGCACTGGAACAGGTTACCCAGAGCAGCTGTGGATGCTCCATCCCTGGGAGTGTTCATGGTCAGGTTGGATGGGGCTTTGMGCAACCTGATCTAGTGGAAAGTATCCCTGCCCATGGCCAGGTATTGAACAAGGTGGTGTTTAAGGTCCCTTCCAACCCAAACCATTCTGTTATGATTCCATGATTAAATCTGAGGATCTCATTCTGGACACGTTGACATCATGTACTTAGTTATTACTATATGGTAAGAACAAATACAGCTTGTAACTGTTAGTTACTGCTAGAGGTTTCTGGAAGTGCAGGAGATATTTAGAAATTACAGATTTCTAAAATGTATTATTTCTGGCAACATACTGAGGAAAACAGCACTAGAACCAGACTTCTGTTACACTGAGAGTTACAAGGGAGTCTGAGGGTCATCCCAGGTGCCTCCACCAAACCACCACAGTCTAATTTTGGCTGTGTAGTAAAGCCAGCAGAGGAAACCATGTGATGTAAACTTGTCGAGAAACTGAAGCCAAAGAAGTGTTGTCCTTGCCTGATCTCTTGGGTGTTCCTGGGATGTTATAATTTGCTCCTGAGCATAGTTGGCAGTGCAGATTGCTGTGAACAACTGTTGGTRACAGGTGTGTCCAAGGTGATGAACCCTGGGGACCTCGCCACGGTTCAGATGAGGTTACAGTGCAACCTGAATCCTGGCTGGGAGGCTGGACAGGCTCCTGCTTCRGGGTCACTTTAGTACTCCCTGTTCCCATGTCCTGCTCTCTTCCTGGCCCTGCCTGCAGAACAGTACAGCCCCCAGAGTGGTTCTTTCCAGGAGTTCCTGACAGCAGTAAGGAAGGCCACCAGCAGTACATGGTCTGACACAATGGCCTCAACCAGCATCCCTTTCCTCTAAGCTATATAAAAACTAGTTTCCATTGGTGTCATGCTTACAAAAAGATGGTGTTTTGTGTCAAAACTCTCTGTACTRCTTCGTTCAGTGTCTACTTGCAGACAATAGCTATTGTGTTAAAAAAAAAATTAATTAAAATCCTTCTGGATATAACTTTCAGGTTTGGATTTAACCATCTTTATTATTTGTGTTATCTCCATTTAGAGGAAAAAAATAGCATAGCTCCACTTTTAGTGAGATAGAGAAGGATTTTTCTTTCGGAGTTTTGGAAAAAAAAAGTGTGTATTTAATGTTTACTAGTTTTGTTGGCAACTTGGTGTTACTTCTGCARATGATGGTGCAAGTATTTTTGTTGTTAACCAGTGAACCTCTGCATTTGCAAGTGCAATTGTTTCTTTTGATGTGTAAGGCTTTCTCTAATGCTTGGAAGTGCAAGGTGTCAAGGGATGCTTSTCTCCAGTTCCTGTATACAGATAATATAAATGTGTGGTTATACATGGATGTGCAAAAAAAACTCCACCCAAACCAAAACAGATATCAAACAAACAAACAAAACCCAAAACAAAACAAAAACCAACCAACCAAAAAAAAAGCCTAAAAAAATTTTTAAAAGAGAAAACCACCCAGCCTTGGATGTAAATGCTTAATACTTAATCAGGATAATTTGCATTTCAGTTAATAACAATTGTACCAGCCTGCACTTTTCCCCTTCCCACAATTTACAATCCACTACTGGTAYCTGGATTTTTGTGAAATACCATTACCAAAATAAGTACTGAACTATGTTGCTCTGTTCCCAAGCTTTTACCTTCTAAAATTTAATTTTTTATTGCTTGTCACTCTTGGTTACTGCCTGATGCTGGCTAAGTTCCTGTTGTTCTCCTTCTAGTGTACTCTATATCTGGSACCATACATTTTTTCTTCAGGCAGAACAAATGCTGTAAAATTCAGAGATTAGCAAAGGTTGTTGCATCTGTGACTTTTAATGTTTGGGTTGCCACCACAAACTSTTCTCCAGACTCTGGTATTGAGGTTTAAGGTTTTGGCATTATCAGCTGTAMTAACAGAATCAATTGGCCCCAAACTGTGCTTTCCTAGACACCTTCCTGACTTCTGTTGCATAGGTTATTTCCTAATTTTGAAAGAACTGAAGGACATGGTCTCTCCTCTGTTATTTCCAAGGCCATTTGAGTGAGTGACTGGGTTTGGGGAGGATTATTGTGTGAATGYTCCAGTGTTTTCCATGCTAAGCTTCAAACGCACTGCAATGCCAGCTGTCTGCAGCCTAGAGAAACAAATGGAGGCTGCTCTGGACAGGAGCTGCTGCTTTTGGGACAGAACTTTTGCTGACCCCATCATACAGTGGTGCCAAGCAGACAAAAACACCCGCTATTATCAGTGCATGTTGGCTTGGCTTGGTGAGTTACCAAATACTGGCTACACTGACACTGTGAGCACTTTGAAAATTGCTGAAGAGTCCTGAGAGTGATTTGCAATTGCTCATACTTATTCAGAGGCTTTCAGAATTACGATTCTCATTAGAACAGACACATCCTTCTAGGCATCTGCTTGTGTGAGATGGACAAATGAGGATATTTTTCTTTTTATTGATTATTATAGACTGATCTAGCTAAACTAGGCCCTAAAAAGTTGACTTATGTAAATATCCTACTGGGGAAGTATCTGTATCTGGAACTTCTGTTGAGTATTTCTGTTTCACATCACTTTCTTTTATCTGTCTCAGACTGCTGCACCTTTTATCTATCTGATTGCCAGACACTGGCCACTAGTCTATTCTCTCTTCCTCCTGTTTTTCCTTCATAAAACTGAGTTTTAGATGAGTCATCATAGCATAACTGGAAAAAGTCTGTTGGAACAAAGCGAACAATATTAAGAAAAAAAAATCTGTAAAAGTTGTAAGCATCTGAAGACCCGAGTTGGTAAATGGAGAGGCAGTTTAGTTTTGATCAGCTTAACTAAAGAGAGAATTTACAGCATGCACTGGGTTGAGGAGGAACATTTGGTGAAACAGAAAAAACGTGAGAACTCCGTAGCTAAGAGTGCAAACAAGTGTGGGAGAACTACCTAAAAGARATGTCTTCTTATTTGTCTATTGTAGAATAAGGGGACAAGTAACTTCTCAAAAAATCATTAAAGCTGGTAGAAGGACATACAGTGAATAGTAATGCCTACCTGAATGTCACTGTTAATGAGAAAGAAGACTTACGTTTTTACTAGTCAAGACTTAAAAAGAACCCTAAAATAACTGTATGTATTTAAATTGGAAAGCAGCAACTCACTTTGGACAACAAAATCTGGTAGCACTTAACTTACTGTAAGTAGCATTACCTGTGTTTGAAAATTTCCTGTAAATACAACTCCCACAGGAATATTGTTAGTGGTCCTGCTTTGGAGAAAAGGTGGCAACAGGTCTCCTGTGGTGGCAGTTCAAACCAGGATGAAACAATGTTAATTTTTGGGCAAGGTTTCTTATTGCAGAGAAAAACATCCTTTTCAAACARCAACTTTGCTCCTTTGAAAACTGTGTAAGTGGATAAACTTGGTGCATTRCTTTGAATGAGGAATGTTAAAGAAAATGTCTTAATTAGAAATTCCTTAGAACTCCTGAAAGATTCAATACATGAAATTGTTACGGTGTTTTCACACACACTGTTTATATTAACTTGTGCTAGTTTCTTTGTGATCCATTCCRATCAGTAACTAAAAAATTGTTCTATATTTAAAACAAGCAAACAATGTGAGTTGTTTCTCATTGCTACAATTCCATGCTATAGAATGTAAAACAATATAATTGAAATTTTATGCGATATTATAAACTATTCTGGATTAATGTGACATGCACTGTTATGCTTATATTTTGACCATTACAGKCATCTCTGAAACTTYTATAAATCATCAATTGTAGAATAAGMTCTCTTGAAGGGAGTCTTCTGGTCATTAGTGTGAACTAATGAGGCTTTTTTTGGGCAGTAGTGACCTACTTCAGGCACAAACAACCTGTGATGTGCTCGGCTGCTTGAACATGTTTCTCTCCTTTCTGAATGAAGAAAATCTTTATTCTGAATAATGTGCTTCACAATGCCATGGTGTAGGCTCTCAGCTGGATCTCATGGGTTTTTAATTGCTTGTGAATGGCTTGTGAAAAGGAAAATATGTCATATTTGTATAGTGGCAGGGTTATTAGAAATCCCAGCTTTTCTTCATTCATCAGTTTCCCAAAGGCCTTGGGCTCCAAGCATTTGGTTTGTGTTCATCCTGTGGAATAGCTGGARTGCCAGAAGGACTAAACTCCTGATGCCCATGGGCTCTGGTGAGGGAGGGCTGAGCTTGAGGCTGTCTTCATGTTGTGTCCAAATAACAGCATGGTCAGGCCAGAGCCTTTCCACAAYCCATCAATTGCCAGCCACTAGTTCCTATCCTGTGCATTCAAGGGGCTGATCAGACTGAAAAATAATCAGTGCTTTTCTAARTAATTATTTCCTTGACTCTGTTTARAACTAAGAGRTTTATTTTTTCCTGYGTGGAGCTCACGTACTGATTTCACAGTGCTGTAAAGAGGCTTTAGTCTGTGKTCAGCCACTCAGTACCTTTTTTCCTTTGTAAGCCAAATGTTTAGGTGTTGTCTTTTGTTTCCATGCAATAAGTTGGGTAACTTGTCCTAGGTGTTTGGAATCCTAAATGTTCACTGAATAAATTGCCAGAGAAAAGAGAGAGAGCATTTCAGGTGATCCTGAGTGACATTCCTGGTGATGGGATATTCCTGGTGGGTAACTGCAAGGCCTCCATGTTGAGGTCCCTGCATCTTCCTGCTCTGTGACATCTGAAGCATTTGATCATGTTACATGGACAGCTGCATAGCTTTGCCTATTTTTCCCAAACTGCCTCAATAATTATTATTTCACCTGGTTCCTATTGATGAGGTTTGAGCCTTCATGAACAGAGGGAGGAGGTGCTGAACCCAAGTCATCCCTGCCTAGGGTGGCAGCTGCCTTCTGGTGAATGCATAAAAGGGGACTTTAGCTGTCATCATCACCTCAGGATCTGGAAAAATTCCCTTTTCCATTTTCTCTAAGGCTGATGGAACCAAAATATGTAAAGTTACTCTTAAAGGGAATCACAATTTCTGGCTGCTACTGCTGTCTTCTCCCCTGGATTAGATCTGAGTGAGCCAAGTACCCCCACTTCTTGTGCTCTGTTTTGCAGGTTTTTTCACATACATTCTTGAATTACTTTTCAAACGTGGCAGAATTTGACTTAAAAAGTCAATTCTACTCCACTTCCAGTTTTCCATTAGCAGGTCTTTAAACTATGAGAAGGAAAAGGGAATATTCGTTCTGCTTAACATTTTGTGAGACATCCTGAGACCCTCAATGGACCTGACTGAGGAAGCTTTCTGTGAACAAAAGCATCACATTCTAATGTAAGGTGGTCTCTAAAAGACAGTAAATAAAATACTTTCTAATTTCACAATTAAATTTGGCTTCCCCCTTCTTCCCCTTTTGGAATTGGTGCATGACATTGATTCTATTATAGGCAGCTTGAAATATCAAAGCCTTATAAACCAGCTTTAGTTTGCTTGCTCCAGGCAGATTCCACTTGTATGATGCTGGCTAACTTGTATTATTTTAGCTTTATAAAACCAAATTCTTCTGCAAAGAATATTTTTAAAGTATTTGAATCTGCTGATCTGCATTACAGATACCAGCCTCAATTCTGACTGCCCAGAAAAAATAATAATTACATGAAAGATACTGCTTTAAGTAAAGTGCTTCACTCAGAAACATGTATTTTTAAATATCTTTAAAATTTGTAGGAAACAAGCACCTGTTTAAATTTGTTGTTGTTGTTTCTAACTGGAAAGATGACTTTTAAATGAATCAAAGAATTAGGATTAGAATCAAAATATGATAGTTCCAAAACTATTGGTAAGGAAAGGCAAAACTGAAGGAAAAAAATATAGGCTGGGAAGGCTGGGGTTATCTTTTATAGCCTTGTTATAAAACTTCTGTTGTGTGGGAAGGAATCCCCACCTCTCCCCTAGCAAGGAAAAGACTGAATATAGCTTTCATTTTAAAATGTGGAAYAACTGGCTTCTTCATCTGTATTGTAAATAAGGAAAACATACTTACAAAGCCACTTAGAAATACAAGGTAGAAAATCCAGTAAGATGTAAAAATACAATAAATAAATAAATAAATTAATTTATATACTTCCACCTCCTTGTTTCAAGGTCATCCTATAGCATATTGTCTACCAGGAAGTAGGACACAACTGCCAATGTGAGCTGGCCAAATTCTGCACCAAAGCTTTGGATCCCAGACCAAAATCCAGGCTGATTCTGCATAAAAACTGCCCCAGGAATGTTGGGAAGCTTGTTTTAAGTGCCTAAAAGCTTTGGGGGAAGAGGCTATGCAAGTAGTAGGATCTGGGTTCTGGAAGTCAATGCACATGCATGGRGTTTCCTTTATTATTAGCAGGAGAAAGTCAATCTGGGCATGTTATTTTTAATTATCAGCTGCAGCAAAGATGASTCAGTCACACAGGGCACACAAGTCCCTGCTTATCTTGTCTCTCTGTTCTGCTGGGGGAATGCTGAGCTCACAAATATTTGCACAATTCAAACTGGGCATCATGAGCATGCAGGATCACCCTGCATTTGGACTGTAAGTGCACAGAAATGTGTAGTTCTGCACTCACTCTCAGGACTGCAACTTTAGCACTTCAGAGTAAAAATTGCAACACTTGTAAGAGTAAAAATTGACTTTAAAGACTGCAGGAATTGCTACTTCACACAGGAAGCAGTTTTTGGTGGGTTTTTTTTCAATGATAGGGATTGTTTCCTAAAAAATTAAATTTCTGAGTGGAACTAGATGTTGGATATTGTGTTAATAAGCTACTGGAGCTTCCCAAATCTGCTGCCTTATTWAAAYGAAACAAAACAAACAAAATGCCCCYYAAAAASAAAAACAAAACCCCACCAAAAAACCCAAACAACTAAACACAAGCTTTCAAAACAAAAACATGATTTTTTTTTTGTCTGTAAAATCAATTTCCTTTTCTGTATTTAYTCAAGTCAAGCCAGATGTGTTTTCATAACAGATAATTTGGTATTGCATGAGATGCATAGTGATGCTATCTAACCTTGAGGATGCTTGTCCTCAAAATCTCTGCTATGTCCAAATCTTTCTGAATGCTTTGGCAACAGCTGTTGATGCAATATGCAAAGTCCCTTACCTACAGTTAGTAAATCTGATTAGTTTAATTCCTCTGAGGCTTGAAGTTCTTCTACATTGTCTTTTGTTGAAATCTCAAGAAGTTAAGCTCCTAATTCAGATCAGGAAGTGCTATGGTATATATAAATGCCAAAGAGCAAAGTTGAAGAAAGCTGTAGCCAGCGAYACTGGGATGTAGCTACTTATCCCAGAAGAAAACTGAAAATCAACAAATACCCAGTGAAGAAGCTTAAGGAAAAAAAAAATCAAATTTTCAGAAAAGAAAACGCTAATAATATATACAGAGGCTGAGAATTTTTGCTACCAATGTAATACCTTGTATGAAACTCTGGACTATACTTTCTGTATACTGTAGAGTTATAGTCTGTATATTCTACATCCTWCTAGGACAGGGGGAGCACAACACACCAAATGAAACAGGAAAATTATGAAGCCATTCAACTCCAGTGCTTTTGATGAAGATTTTGTGTGTATGTGTGTGTGTGGGGGGGGAGTTTCCCCCAGAGAATTAAGAAAGAGCCAAATGAACCCACTTTTGTGGATATGAAAGGAAACTGAACGAAACAACATTCCCATTTTTGGCAGGCTTTAAATTGTATGGGTCAGGATGGAATTATCATTTAACTGAGACCCATTTGGCAAGAATGCTGTAAGTGAGTGTTTTGGTAAAGATGTTAAGGAGCTGGGGTGGTATTGTCTATATATATATATAGATAATAAAGCAGCTGGGCATTCAGCACAAAGCATAATACTATGTGTCCTCATTGCAGRAGAGCAGTTGCACAATGCAGATTATTTTGTTCAGTTACAGCCTGTAGAAATTGTAAGAAATCTGGCATAAATAGACAAAATGGGTCATAATCATTGCTGCATGAGGAAAATTCAGGGACTTTAGGTTTTCAAAGTGATTATCATTCAGGAAACAACACAGAAGCAGTCAAGATGTTATAACTTCTCTACAACTATTTTGGAAAAATAAGCTTAAACTTTTAATATTTGAACTAACAAAATTTAGGAGTGATTTCAGTTACATCCATTAATTGCTGCGGAGTTTCATGACAGGCTTTTCAGCAATAGTTTTTTGCAATAATTGAACTGATAGAAAATCCTTCATCCAGGGATTATGGAAAATGCATCCATTGTACCAGGCAGAGATTAAAATATCTTGTATGAAATAGGGTATTACTGCAGGATTTTACATGAACAACTGCAAGAGATTAAACTGGATCAAAAAAATATGAAATGCATGCAAATATAGAAAAAAAAAAAAAAAAGAAAGAAAAAAAGAGAGGGTGTAAAATAGCACTGGGGCTAAATTTAACATCCAGGGAAACACAAAGGAGAAATGCCTAAATTTGTAATGCTTTGTGCTACCAGCTGATCAATAGGGGAGGATATAAGGGACTTGGGCAGTATGTCTGATATTCCTCACTTAGAAGGACCCATATGGCAGTCCCAAATCTGAGACAGGCAGAGGATTCATTCTCAGCTTGCCAGGGCATCATTCATCYGGCTTTGCCTGGGATTGCAGCAATTCCCTTGGACCGAGAAAAACGTGTTGGCTTTGTGAATGGAATACAGACCATTTGTTCCAAAATGTGTCCAAACCACCAAACAATAGGCCAGCATTTGTTTTGGTGTCAGTTGGATGCTCAGGGTTGCCTTCAGGAGGTTGTAGACTTCTTCTCAATTTCATGGTGCCCAAAGCAGAAAAGACCATGTTGCTTCTTCTAGTTGCTTACTGATCTACTCTTCTTAGTGTAAAAGAAATTAAAACACCCATGAGAAAAAAAAAAAAATTAAATACTCAGCCAGAGAAAGAAGTTTTGGCAACATAAGCTGAACATTTGAAGTTACAAACTGAAACTCAGCAGCTTGTTACCGTAGCAAATATATGGCATTACATCAAGTATTGCTTGCTGTAAAATATCTAAAGCTCCAAATTTCAAATGTACTACTTCTACTGCATAGCTCTTTCCTATAAAGGCGAAGGTGTCAATTCCAGAGCATTTCTTTTTCTGTTGCTTCTTCAAAATCCAGAAAACATTCTGAAAAGTAAASTGAAATGTTTAGAATATGCTGTATTTAACTAGCTACCAGGTGATATTTGKGAAAAGGCATAAAACTCCTATTTACTGTATTTATTCTACTCTGTTTAATTATCTGTTTAATTATTTAATTTAATAATCTGTTTAATCTAAATCTGTTTAATTAGTTGTGTTTAATAGAAATATAGTTTACTATAGAATGAAACAAGAAAGAGACAGACCTCCTACTGAGCAGTTAAATAGTAGAATGATGTAGACTTCTGACAGGAAGGTTAGAAGAAAATGGTACGAGAGGATTTATTCAAGTAAAATTTAACATGCAACTGCTGGGTKATGTGTTCAGTCTCCCTGTAGAGTGTATCTATATAGAGATCTTCTCTTACTAAATATTACCAATTACAGACTTTATTTTATAGAGATAGATTGCTTTATGCTTAAAGGAGCATTGAAAAATGGCTAATTGGCAATCATGGAATTGCATCCTGAATCTTCAGTCTGATGCTAAGATATCTTTACATTAAAACTACTCATGATGTCTTTCCAAGATTATGTGGAGTAATGTCCTCTGAATCTGACAGAAATAAAAAAATAAAGCAACAGTATCTGCAAGAGATAATATACACATTAGAGAATATTTGCCTATGTCTAAATACATGAAAATAGCTCCAATGTATAGTTTTCTGCCCCAGGGTAGGAAAGAGGCAGACTTTCCCTGGAATTYCATTTGCAAAGTTTTACTTGCATGATAAAATTGAATCATCTGATAGATCCTRTTGCCTTCAACYACTTCAAGTATATATGTTGGGCAGRTACTTCATACTTAGTGAGCCTTGACTTCTCACCCTCATTTATGATGGTGAATGGAAAGAGAAGACAATTATCTCTCTAATTTGACTCAYAGAAACTGTGAGTGAAGTCTTGGATGTTGCAGCTTCTGCCCATGAGAAAAACTTAAGACAGTGACAAGGAAGGAGTAGCCTCAGCAGCTCAAGAGATTTCTGAGCCAGCCTCAAAGAGCCAGGACACTGATGCTGAGGAGTCATGGCAAACTCCAGAAGGTGCAAGAGTCCAGCTGGGTCTGAAATTTGTCTCTGAAAAGTGCTGGTGGTGTGAAGAAAAATATAGAGCATATAATATGAATAAAGCTTGCAGTGCTTTGATGCAACTRTTAACAATGTCATACTGTTATTGAAGCTGAACTATGTAATTGAATGCAAAGAAAAATGTGTGTTAAAATCATCACAGTGGAGATCTTCAAAAGTGTTTAGAAGTTTGGTCTCTAAACTCCTTTAAAACTAGAATTTAAAATCTAAAAGGAAAAATGTCTATACCAAATACAGCTTTGTAAATTCTATCCCTGTAGTCCAAGGATACTTTGAACTGAGGGAAGTAACTAACTTGACAATTTTTCATTGAATAAGTAATTTCTGGTGTTTCTCATTGGTGTTTTGTCTCCAMTTACAGTTTCTGAGGAGGAGAAGACAGATGAAGAAGTTTCTAAAGATCCCTAAAGGTACACAGTACAGTTGCAGCATGTGGTTTCCTGCTCTTCACCTCTCTTTTTTTCTCTGTTAGTGGTAATTGCAGTATGTGGCAAGTACACATGCACTGTTACAGTGAATTTGTATTTTTGTTCTGAACAAAATAATAACTTTTATTGAAGTATTTCTTATTTTTTTGGGAACTGTTCCTGGCATGTTTTAGAAGCTAGGGAGCAAATCCTTTACCAATTGTCACACTGTGTATTTATTTATAGCTTTATCTTAATCCCATGCAACTGGATAAAGACCCAAGAGTTGTAGCTTTTTTCCAGGCAAAAAATGTTCTTTGGACATTTGATTTAAATTATATAGCCACTGGACTTCTGGATTATTTTTGTATGCAATAAAG
Organism: Malurus melanocephalus; assembly: GCF_030028575.1. NCBI lineage: Eukaryota > Metazoa > Chordata > Aves > Passeriformes > Maluridae > Malurus > Malurus melanocephalus. Next base: position 279,196 of record NW_026623698.1, read on the forward strand.
CAATAGCCTTCTGGACTGTTTTATTTTAAATACATTTTTTCATTATTAGTCTCTCTGCACTTTCAGTTTGTGCTAATGGAAAATACTGAATATAATATTCTTTCTATTTTGCTAGTGTCTTTCCCAGCTGGCATTATTCTTTTATTGTCAGAAACGTTCCAGCATGTGCCTTTCAAGGTTGTTATTTTTGCTCAAATGGAAAGCTAAGAGTACCTGTAGGTACCACATCAGAAAACCAAATAACCAAGAAATTCTCTCTGCTCTGGAACATATAAAAGCTGTGTTGTAGAGAAGGCAATTGAGTTAGGAATCTTTTTTTTTYCCTTGCTAACATCTGGCAACCCTACAAATCGTTGCATTGCTATTCCAGATTTTGATTTAGACAACGAATATTCTGTATAGCCAACTCAATTAATGAAAGCAGAGATGGTAAGTGAAAAGGATGGAGGTGGCAGGGAAGGCAAGCTGTAGGAGGCATCTTTGATGGAACAAATTGAAAAGAGATGAAAAAGTAGATTAATATCCTACCAGTGTATGTGTCCACTCAATTGTTTGAACTGCTTGGACTCTTTTTGACAAAAAAACCCCAACTTTATCAGTATAGCAGCACAAGGTTACAAAAGGGCCTCTTAATGAGTTTCAATTTGATTTTGTTGGTCAGGGGGAAGAAGATTTATGAAATATTTTAATACTTGGTGCTGGARGATTGCTGGCTGACATTTGACCAATTTACAAGTTATAAGGAGCCAATTTAGTTTTGATTTGTCTCAATACTGATTGTCAGATGCATGTGGGATTGCATTCCCAGTCAGGAAAGAATTCTTCCTTTTTTCCCTGGTGTTTTGGTTGTAAACACTTTAAGAAGTTTAACTCTAAATTTGCATTGAAACACATTATCATTTGTAAGGAATTAAAGGCAAAGAAAATGAAATTAAAAGAATATCAAAGTGAAAATCTAACACTATCTGGTTAATTGTTTTATTTTAAATGCTGAGTATTTGCTAAAGGGATAGAGAAAGCAGTAATGGATGAAATCCTCAGATAAAGCCCTAAATTGATGCTCAGAGCATGCCTGAGTCAAGATATAAAGCCGTTCTGAGTGTGGCTATTGGGCCCAAACTGATGCTGCTATGGGGCTACTAATATCAGTAATCTTAGCAAAAACAGTAAGTTTACCTTGTGCTTGAAGTTAAGTAAGTAACAATTTGTTGGAATAAGTCAGCATACAGGGGAATCCACCCATGCCTGAGAAATGTAAATGAACATGAGGGATTCCTTGAAACTGTGCTTTGGTGATGGCAGCAGAGCAAGTTTCTGTAAGCACAATTTACACATCAGTGCTCTGTATATTCTGTAACTGATAACCTGCAGTCAAATTTACAGTGTGCTTTGAATGTTTGCAGAGAAGAAGACCTGGTGAATTGTATCTGTTGCTRAACATAATTTATTGTTGCTTCCTCTAAAGCAGATTCTTTTTTCTTTTTCTCAGTAAGCAGTGCAGAAGCCTTTGGAAAGTTTAATGGAAATATTTGTGGCAATCAACCAGCTGACTCCTGTGTGAAAMCTCATTCTTTCTTGGAGACGTAAAAGAAACAATGCAGTTTGTCCTACCACACACTGGTCAATAGGGCCAGTATTCTGTACTGCAAAAGATGATTTATGTTGCCTAGAGTGAYGCTTCTGTGACAAACATCTTTGCTGTAGAAAGTAGCTTCCAGTCAAGCCATCAGAGCACCACTCATCATGTGCTAAATACATGTGCTGAGAGAAGCAGTAGACTTCACCATGCCAGATGAACTCCTTCCAGGTCTTTGTTGTCCTGATATGTACATTGATTTATTTGGGTCCAAACTGTTGTGCATAGTTATGCTATTGTAACATTCCATGCTAAAATGTAAGCAAAAAGTTTCAAAATCAAGTYGAAATATTAGAAAAGTACCTGTTGGCATTTTTGAATTGGATAACAGGGAAAATAACAACCTGTTTGCTCCCAAGTTTGGATTTGTGATTGTAAGCATACATCTGACTAAACAAGATCTAATTTTCCCCCTGCATAAATATTTCAGATGCTACCCTTCCTTGCACAATAACAACTGGGTGTAAACATTCTTAAGGCTTCTGCTTTGGWAAGAAAACCAATTTGCAGGTAGCAACAACAGGTACTTTATAGCATGACAATCAAAATAGCACTGGTTGGTGGTGTCATCATAGATTGATGTCGTAGCTCCTGCCTTGGGGGTCCTGGGCTCTGCTCCTCCCAAATTCAGCTTGCTGTGGTCTTTCTGTGTTGCTCTGTCTTGGCAGTGGCAYATGGGGTTAGTGCAACAACATGAAGGTTTGGTACAAACCTTCAAACAAATCACAAGACTTCTAAGCTATGCAAAGCTCCTCTCCAAGCACTTAGAGACAGCCAGCAAAATCCCTGTGAAGGGCTATGCAATAGGTATTCAAATGGAMAAGCATTCTTAGGGATTAAGAAAGAACAGAACAGCAAACTGATCTTATCTTCTCAGTATTAGCTTCATAAAGAATCCATTTATTATCAATAACAGGTCTGTGTGGCACTGAGCTCCCACCCCTCCATTGTGCTATATGCACAAGCGTGCATCTAAGACAAAATACTGAGACAAAATACGAAACCAGGGCCAAATAAGGTGCACTGAGTACTATTTATATAGAAAGCGTGTTTCATAAAGTGTGTGACTCTTTTCTCTTCAAGCAGAAGTTTGGAAAATGTTGAATGGGGAATGACAACATTATGACATTCCTACCCATGGCAAAAAGCAACACATGCTCCTTCCCCCATCACAAAACAAATCATAATAGTGTTCCAAAAAAAATACTGTTGCTCCTGGACATACTTAGGTGTAAGGTTACAGAATATTGGTAGTGGTAACAGCAGAGCAACAGACCTTAAAGTCAGGCCTATCTTCTGTCCTTGGTGTGGAAGAAACCTTGGAATTAGCAAACACAACTGATCAGGAGTGAAATAGGAAGTTTGTGACTAGCAGTTTGCATGAGACTGAAAGAACACTGCTTGCTACTGTAAAAGTTATTGTTTACCTAGTACCATAAAAGGCAATATTCTGAGACAAGATAATTGATTGGAGTGTGTAGTAGGGTAGAATTACTTCCAGGTTGATTTATGATATATAAAGAATTTAAGCTGCGCAATAAACATCTTYGCATACCAATGTGGAGTCYRTGCCTCAGTCGTCGYTCTTAGGAATAACTGGAATAATGCAGAGGTGAAAGCAGGCTCCTGAGCCTCAAGAAGACAAACCACAGCTTTCTGCTTAAAGCAATTTCTGTACACAAAGCTACTGGAATAAAWATCTTAGGCTGAGATATTTTTGTATAAGAGTCTAACTTTATTTATCYGGTAGATTAAACATCCTGTGATGGATGCATGCACTTAAACATTCTATTTCTTGATTTTCACTAATTCCTAGTAAAATAAGTTATTTTAACAACATCTGATAGGAGGGTTTCTGAAACTGTAGCCTTTTATGAAYGGCTTTTTAGCACTGGAACTGCTCTGATACATGGCAAAATATGTTAGCCTTCTGGAACAGCTGCCTGAAGGATTGCATCATAAGACTATGGTGAACTTTCCAAAG
>NW_026623698.1:283008-286390 GCF_030028575.1 Malurus melanocephalus
AAACCAAAACCAAAAGCACTCTTGAAAGCCAGAGGAATTAGAAATATATTATGAACTCTAGTTGTGATGACATGCAGCACAGCATGGTCTGGTTCAGCACTTGTTTCTCTAAGAGTGACAATAGCGATATTTTGCAATTCGCAGAGGTCTGGCCATCGTTGATTCAGTCGTACTATAATGGAGTCTGACTACCACATAAATTACTATTTTTCTGTCTTTCACTTCCAAAGAAGTGAATTTTTGATTTGCTACACAAGGGCTGTGATGAACTGTGGAGAATGTTGAAAGGGTTTTATTGAAATGGATCCTTAAGGAGAGCAAGGGCACAGCAGAGAACAGACATAATGCAAGACTTAAGAAGAYAGAGGCGGGAAAGATTTGAGAATACACTTCACAGGCCAGAGCAAAACTTGAGATTCCAGAATTTGTCCAAACTCCACATTGTTCCTTTGTTCCTTTCACAACTGTGAAAACAGCTGGAAATTAATTTCAACTCCCTCTAGTGCCTGTTACTGTGAGGGGTGACAGCCTGTTGCTGCTGGCAGCTATTCACAAAGTGAAAATTCTGGAGACAACAAAGTCCATCTAACAGTTTCAAGTTTACTCTTTGCCTCTTGATGTAAATATAGAATTTCAATTTTATTTTCATTTGCTTCTTCAAAACATAAGACAAATACTAAAAAGAATAATTTCTCCTTGCTGTCCTGCTTCTTCCTTGCCTGTCTTTTCTGTCCATGCCCCCCAAGGTAGCGGGGCGYTCTGTGGTCTTTCTTTTCCTTTCTCTGTTCTCTTCTCTATCCCAATTTGGTAGGAACACTTGTGTTTCTTTGTCAGGGAACAGTTCTCAGATATAATACTGCCCYGTTTGAGCTTTATTTAATCCAAGAAATCTGTCAAATAGAATCCTCCTCGACTCCCCTTACATCAGAACGGGACATTTGTCCATCTGCAGAAGTTCTCCACTTCTTCTTGGCATTTTACCCAACTCAAATGATGGCTTTAGCAAGCTCTGAAAGGCTGGGGGTTTTTTTGTTGGGGTTTTTTTTTGTTGTTGGTTTTTTTTTTTGTTTGTTTGTTTTTTTTTAATTAATGTACAACAGCTCCTGTATAACAAACGGGTAACTTCTGAGCAATAGAAAATTGGTCTCTGTGTGGTCGGTTAATTACTTCTATAAGCTTCACGTGCAGATCCAATCTCCTATTTACCTAAAAGTCTTTCCTTATTCAAAGAGATCTTTCACAAAATGTAATCAGGAGCTCTGCTTGTGCCCTAGGAAAGGTTTATGTACAGTGCTGTAGTTGCTGTTTCATCTCAGGAAGTTCAGGTTCCTCTGCCTTTTCTTCTCAGTTCAGCACTGACTGTGGTATGCAAAACAATTRAAGAGGGAAATACAGAGAAGTGGAAGAGGAGAGACAGTAATATGCATCAAGATATTTCCTCTTTCTATCTCTGTAATATAATTAAATTACTGAAGCCTATGGAGGTTCATTGATGACTTTCCCATAATGTGATTTTTTTTCCTGGCTTTTTTTCTTCCTTCTATTTTCTTTCTGAGTAGTTAGTGGGAAATGTTATTTATTCTCCAGTGAGGGCTAATTGAGCATAGTTAACCACTTGACAACATGCACTCACAGCGTCAAGCAGAAGAGGGCAGTAAATGAAAAGCAATAGGATTTCTAAAATCTGAACAGAGAAAGAATCCTTCATCCCCAAACCCCGGAGCTGAACAGGACATGAATAAATGAATAATGTACATTTTTTTCCACTGGAGAAAATTGGCTTWAWTTTTTTTTTTTTTTWAAGTGTGGTTTGGAGAAAATCCAARTCATACAAATGCTTTCCAKTCCACTGTTTTAGTAAGTGASTAATTTTCAATGCAAAGTATTTGGTGCCGAGGCTCTTAAAAAGTGAGAGGAACCAAACCTGGAGTAACAAGGCTTGATAGCTCTTGCCAGGGGGAACACAAAGAGGCTGGACATTTCCAATGAGGCTTTGTTTCCATGTAGATTATTAATGAAGTTCTATAAAATCGAAATCACTTCAATCACTTCAGTCTCACTCCACTTATTGCAAGTACTAGCAGCAGCAGGAACTTACACAAAGTACTCWGTCCTAGTTATAAACAAAGAGAAAAGGACTTTGAAGTGTCTGAAGTTGTTACTTTATGAGAAACGCTTAACAACTTGATTTCTGCCCCATTCCCATTCTAYATGTCTCTTCCCAGAGTTTGGTGCTTTCTACCAGTTCTGAGATATCCTCACTTGCCACTCTCCATGTGAATTGCAGATCTTGGCTGTTCCTAAATGAAAAGTAGTTTTCAATGCTGAAATATGCTATGAAASATAAAAATCTCTTTGAGGACAATTATTTTTTAATTTTTTTTTTAAACCAAAACAACCGAAAGCAAACTGGTTAGTCTCTGTATGGAATTTCTTCCTCTAAACCACCACAATTTCCAAATGGTTTCCCTGTATAAGAAGGGGGGGAATTCTGTTTTGTGCTACCTCTAAACTACRAAAACCAACATGCTGTGTACATCCCATGTATTTTCTTAGTGAAAATTACATAAAGTCTTCTTTTACAATGATTCTAAATTACTCCTTTTCATTCTAAAATATTGCAACTGCTGTGTTTTAAACTAGTACAGACAGCAGCAAACCACTTCATCCTTTGATTCTAAGTAATTCTTCCTTTCTTAAAAGCAAGATAAATTTATTCAGTAATAAAATCCTGCATGAAATAGGCTTGTTTGGGCATGGCATTGCTCCCCTGCTCAAATCATTAACTCCCATGTAATTAGTGGTGTTACAACTAATTACAACCACTGCTGAGAAGTTGAAGAATCTTCTTGATCTTTACCCGCTTTACAAGCAAAGTAGCTTTGTAGCTGTAGGAAATGGAGGATATGTGTTTGGCTTTTTTTGGTTTGAGTCTTTGTTTTATTTTACTCTAACTTGTATGTTATTAAGGGAAAATGAAGGATGAGATGGAATGAATTCAGAAAAGATTAGTCTTAGACATGCAATTTAAAGGCCTTTATTGTAAAAAATAAGCTGCTTTAGGAGCCTACAGTATGAATAAAATCAGGGGGGTAGATAGAAAATTTAAGTAAATTTGAGTTAAGCTGACACTAGTTGTGTCTTCATAGCACAGAAACCTTGTGATAAGTCTTAAACTTTGCCTTAATTCTGTTGGGTCTGGAATTCTTCACAGATGGAACTTTTATTTATCTGGTATTTATCCCTGACAATAGAAATATGTGAATCAACAGATTTATAGACTTCTMATTAGGTCACATGTCCCTACAAAAATAACTCCAAAAGTTGTTTGGAACTGGATGATTGATCTTTAATGTCCCTTCCAACCCATTCTATGATCTTA
>NW_026623698.1:287992-289876 GCF_030028575.1 Malurus melanocephalus
AGCACTTAGGTCTGCCAGGCTGCAAAAAAACCCTGTCATTGAGGGCTAAAATTCCCATCCAGATAGATATGTTTCCAGTCTATAACAAGGCATTTTTGCCAGGAACTCTTCAATCTTTTCCTCCCAGTACCCCACCCTTTTCTTGACTCGCTCTTTTCTTCCATTTATTTTATAATTGCCACTTTCCATTTCCCATCATCCGCTAAGATTTTAACTTTACGTATTTGTTACATTTTTTATATAATTTACATGATAGACCTTAAAAAATTGTTACATTTTATAATGTGCAAACACAGAACACCATAATTTCTAGCAGCAACTTGGATATCAGCTATATCTTAATAAATTATAATTTTTTTTTCCCATATAGTTTTTAAAGGCAAAAGATCTAAAAGTGATACCGCTTACATTTTGAAGAGCAGACAGACAACTGAAAATTCATTATTGGTCAATATAAACCAGGAGCAAAATCTGTAACTGATGACTTTCAAGTGTAAGCCTTATTACATGTCTGGCAGGCTTAGAGTGGGGCAAAATCTCAATTCTACTATGTGTGCTTTACTATAAAGCCACAGCTCATTTAAATTTATGCCTCAGTAGTGGCCACTTACATAAGAGGCTGCTGGTAGCACCATCTAATTTTATTAATGCCTGACATGTTTGGAAAGAAAAAAACCACCTATGTTTCCAAACTTCAGGGTACAGGACTGATTTTTAGGGCTACCTCTATTTTCAGGGAGATGTTTGTGCCACCTCTGAGTAAAATAACTGTCCATGTTATTTATTCTGGAAAACTCAAATTGCATGTAAATCAGATTCCAGAGCCTAAAGACCCCTTAAAGATTTTATTTCCTTAGGAAAGGAAGCTAATGCCCTGAAAATGCAGGGGGAATAAATATTCAGTTCAAATGCGTAAGGAAGAGGAGCCAGAGCAGTAGAGCAGTGGGTGGTAACATGCATGAGGCAGACGCTGAAGACTGGAAATGAGAGTTGGAGGAGGAGGTACACAGAGAATCAAAGGAGATGTGGACGGTCAGATGGAAACTGAGATGTAACAGAGGCTCTTTTACACGCAAATGAAGRTTAGGAGCAGGTGCCTGTGACTGTACTGCCCGTCACAGGGGYGGAAGGCTCCTTTCAGAAGGGAGATCCTAAAATCAGACCCTTGCAATGTACAGGAACAGGGGGCCCAAATCAATCTGAACAAAAACCTTTACCCTAGAGCTCCTTACAGAAAATGGTTTTGCATTGCAGAAAATCTTGTCAATGCAGGGGTTTCTTTCTGTCCGTAATGAAAATGTGATGCTTCCTCTTCAGTTTGAGCTCTTGCTTATTTCTGTGAAATGCCAAGAAGGGCATAACAGTTAAAGCCCAATGTTGTAAGGGAGAAGACCAATTCTGTTSGAAACTTCAGACCGGGCTAGGTCAAGACGGTGTCGATGCGTACTTGCTTCCMGAGCAGAGCATGACAGCGCGTCTCGTACTGCCAAGGGAGCAACAAAAGCTGGGTTACGAATGTGACTGGTTTCAAACACGTGAAGGGGCTACGGCGGGGTAAAACTGGGGGGGCAGCATTTCAGCACTGCTCTGACAGGAATTGGTTCTGCAGTCTGGGGCTCTGCAGCTGGCTGGACACACGGAGAGCTCAGTCCCCTGCGCACGGCAGCAGAACCGGTGCCGGGACAGCACCGCGGACCGGGAGCGAGCTGTGGGCGCAGGCACCTGTTCTCCCCGCCAGACCCCGGCCCGTTCTTGCCCTCACCCTCACTGCCCGATTACGAACTTCTCCTGGCTCCGGACAGACGGCGGGGAGCAGGGATGGAGCAGGGATGGAGCAGGGATGGGGCAGGGATGGAGCAGGGATGGAGCAGGCATGGACCGGGA
>NW_026623698.1:290060-348398 GCF_030028575.1 Malurus melanocephalus
CCCGGCCCCGGCCCGGCTCTGTCCGGGCGGTGCCGCCGCTTCCTCCTCCCGGCCCGGGCGGGTGACGGACGCGGCCTYCGGATGCACGGGCACGGTAAGGGCGCGGTGCCGGGGTGCTGTCGCCGCGGCGGGCGGGCAGGCGCTTGACAAGCGGCAGCTGCTCTGCGAAGGGGCAGCGGGGCCGTCTCGGGGGCGGCCGTCGGGGTGTGTGGGATGGGCTCGAGGTGTCAGGGCCGGGGGTCGCYTCGGCGGCACCTCCCACCCTCCGCCCTCGGCGGCTGCACTTTCGGTTTCGCGCGGGGCGCGGCGGAGGAGCCGGGGCCGCTCCGCTCCGCTCCCCCCGGGCCGGCTCGCTGCGAGGTCCGCACCGGGCGGAGGGGGCGGCGGGCGGTGCCCGTGGCTGTCAGTGTAAACACAGCCCGCGGCGGCGGGGCCTCCCCGGCTGGGCCTGCAGCCTCCCGGRCCGGRCCGGGCCGRGCYGGGCTGGGCTGGGCTGTGCTAGGAGCGGGGAGGCGAGCGGGGCAGCGCCGAGGGGCAGCGCCTTGTTTACAGAGGGCGTCGGTAGAACATGGCAGCCCGGGCGTGCTGGACACTCGCTGTCATGCGTGCTCGCTCCTCCCGTGCCTCGTCCCTGGGATCGCCGTGCGCGCTGCGCTGCTCGCACCGCGGATAAACAGCACAAGTCTGGCGTGGTTTTCGTTATRCCGTGACTGTAAGAAGGCTGTGCTGGGTGAGCACCAGTTCGTGTTTACCTTTTTTCGATGTGTTCCCTCTTGTCCCTTCCCACTTGAATAATTCACTTTTTYATTCTGCGTGCTCTCTGTCTTATGGCTGGTCACTGTCCTCTTCCCCGTGACTTTTCTTTAGTCATTTAASTTCTTTAGCAAAGACAGAAGAACCTTACTGTCAGTTTAAAAACAGGTTCTSGGTCTACTCCTTATGCCTCTTCCTTCTCATCACACTCCATCTCTGATAGTGAACATGATCAGCTGCTTTAGGAAAGGTGCTGGGAAAAAGATGATTCTTTCGTGTGGTGTCATCAGTGATACACTCTTCATCTCTCAGGTTTCAGTAGTATCTGGTTCAGAAGGTGCCTAAACTTTAGGCTGTTTCACACATCTTTATTTTTAACAGTCTCATAAGCCATTCAGGGGCTTTGCCTTCATAAAGCTGTCTAAGTTAAATCTTACAAATTTTTGATCTCTAGAATATCCTATCAAAGGTATTTACGGAATTTGTACACAGTGCTTCCTTTTAGAAGTGTGTGTGTTGGGGTTTGTTTTTTAGACCTACATCRTCACCATTTAATTTACTAGTCTTTGCTGCTTTATTATGTAAAACGACATATAATTCCTACCCGCTCTGGCATGTGGGGAAGTGGAAGTGATTGTTAAGGACCAACAATCGACTGGCTGGAAAGAGAGGTGCAAAATAGGGTAAGTATATGAGGCTTCTGTCAGAGAGAAGAGAAAGTTTCAGGTATCTTTAAATAGAGAGCAGTGGGAAGAGAGCCTGCTAATAGGATTAAATATGGGAAGGTCCAGAAGAAGCCACAAAGTGTTCTGCAGAGCGCTAATAGTTTCTAATTGATTATAAGCTTACACTTTTTGGGGCTCATCARCTTTAGCTGTTGAGGTTTCAGAGCAAACTTTGCATGTTCAGATTATCAAATTAAATATGTGTGAGAGGAGGTCTTGTTTCTTACTGRATTTGATGCATCATTAATTTGATTTACAGTAATAATTTCTGTGCACTCAGCAATAAAATTATGGCTGTTTTGTATGGAAACTTGGGAAGTATAGTGTGGCTTAGAATACTTTGCCGATTCCTTATTTTGATTTCTGTTTTATAACTTTTAGTGCTTGGTGTAATTTTAAGGTATTATAAACTGCATGGATTGCATGTTCCCCTGAACTTGTGGATGCAAATATTTACTTTGTATTCTAAKTTTTATATACCCCCTGCAACAAACTTTAGCAACAAGTTTAGGGGTTTTTTTCTGCTCAAGCCAGCTTTTTCAATGACATAACTTTTCAGTTCTTAGACTTGTTGAGTTTCAGAAAGAGAAAGCTAATTTGTCATTTCTACTGCACATGTCAGTGTGAATCAGATAGTCAGAGCTCTAAAAATTATCTGGGAAAATGCCTTAAAAAAGACTTTTCAGTCGATATGAATTACAGAATGTGCTATGGTTTATATGTATCGGACTGATAGTGGCATTTACTGCTGTATTTGAAGTTCTGCCTGTGAAAGAACACCTCMGTGCCCTTAGGAAGCCTTGTTCCTGTTAATGGGATTCTGTAGTGATCTTGGCCCATGTATTTCTGCACGTGCAAMTAACTTCATTTTCAAGGCAACTTCTTTAACATTTTTTTTGATTAAACCAAAATAAGGCTGTTTTGGGAAAAAAAAAAAAGCTCTGCATGATGCTACTGCTGGCTGCAGTACTGCATGTGCGGTTTCATCCATGTAGGTATCCGCAGAAATCTCTCCCCAGGTTTTAGGATGCCAGCTGAATAAAAGGAGGACATTGTTCCATGTACTCTTGCGGTGATTCTGAGTACTGTGGGAGCAGCTGCCTCTAGTCACTGCTGCCCAGACTTCCGCATGTTTATCTTTGTGTGTGGGCATCTTTTTTCAAGCATAGTCTTTAGGGTTTGTTTGGGGTTTTTTTGCTACTTTCTTTTATAATGAAAATGAAAGTGTGCTAAAGCAATTTGCAGACTTATATTTAGGATTTTGTTTTGAAGGCAGTCCTAAATAACCTCACTTGACATGTGGCCTAGAAGAGATTACCTTCTCTGCCATCCTTTCCACAGTTTTTCAATTATTATGTTTTATTCTTTTGAGCTGCGTGCTTGCTTCCCTGTTGGYTTGATAGCTGGTTATGCACAGGGGGATCAACTTAAGGTACTGGGTTTTTGTGGGATGTGTTCCTCACAGTTGTGCTTTGTAGTGGTTTTAWGCTTTCTGCCAGAAACATCTGAGAACASTTTGGATTTCTTGTAGGCACACACWTGGATACATWAAGTAGGTCAGATAAATGTGTACTGTTCGATATGTGAATGAAATGGTATTTTGCAGCCTTTATGACAAGTGTCTTGTAGCCTCTGAAAACTTGCTCTAATTGGTTGTCTTAACTAGTGAAAGTTATAAAAAAMTTGAGTCTTTGTTGTGTGTTTTGTACTGGTAAACASGTAGAAACATCTKRMTKTTGARKAMWWKTMYTCAAMAKYMAGAATTTTTCATTTGGTTGGAGTKTTCTTTAAAAATTATTTGGTAATGGAAGCATGTAGACTTATTTTTGTTTTCCAGTGAGATATGTATAAAAATAACAGATGATGCAGCAAAGATGTTTTTGTGGTTGTAAGGGTTRTTCCAAATGTTTCAGAACTAGTTTTTCTCCGAATTTTCCATTACCAGGAAAAGCAGGAGTGGATGTCAGAACTGTAACAACATGGTTTATTGATTTCTTTTGGAAGTGCTAAGTTTATTTTTTTTCTTATATTATTCCATATTCTACTTTACTGTAAGCATCTATCAAGAGAGGAATTAAATTTGTAGTGTGCATTTTTTTGTTTTAATTTTTGTGTTTTTCTGTAATTTAAAGCCAGTTGCACAATTTCTGTGCTGGCTGATTGTATCACTGTGGACAGCCTGGTCTCTTACAAAACTGAGTAATCTCTTACTGTAAGAATGTGAGTCTAATTGTCTTTTGGCCTTTTTGTCTCAGTCTTGGAAAATGTGAATTTCTGAGCTGATTCCTCGAAGTGGCCAGGGAGCTTTTTCCTTTTACAGGAATCGAATGAGGTGCAACTTGCTAGAGAGAGGATGGGGAATGTTCCACTGAAATTTGTGGGAGAAGGGAAAAGTCTTCCATAGATACATAAGACTTAGGGAAAGGGAAGAAGGCAGATGCTAATTTATTCAGAAAGGGCTGTGTCTGTGGGAATCTCACATACGTGTAGGTATGTTGTTATGTTTGAGTGTTTGCTTCAACTTAGAACTTCTAAACCAGGCTGAACTGAAACTCTTTTAACTTCTCACTTTCTGAGCAGTGGGCTTGCTGCTTTCTCTACCCTGGCAGAATTTTGAAAATGTTGCTGACTGAATATCAGTATAAAGTTCAAATCCTGTTATGTAGACACTTTGGGTTCCTTGCTGGACTATTGCAYGTATTCAGTCGGAAGATACCATTGTTTTAATGAATGCTGAGATTTAGCATCTCATGCTTTCTTCTGTGTGTTTTCTTTCCCCTGTAAGGTCCTTGCTAGGATTTCTGCCCCAACTGGAAAACAAGGAGTATCGTTTATGTTCCTGCATTGCCTTGTCTTCCTTTCTGTAGGAAATTGGTGATTCRTGTAGAAATAGATCAGCATTAAATAATCTAAACCTTTTGTAACCTAGGAGACAGAAACAACATGTTTTTGAGAGAACTTGATCTTGTAAAGAGTATTGAGTGTTTTCAGTTGCTGCAATTTGGCAGTTACTTGGCCACCTGTGCAGGATTATAGTACATAAAATATAAATATATAGTAGATGTGGTCTAGTAGATTGTTTATTTGTATTAAGATTTGTTTATTATTGATTGTTTATTTGCATTAATATACTGCATAAGAATGAAATTAGCTTTGTGATATGCTTAAGTGGAGGTACCATATGAAGCACTGTATGTTCTTACATAGCTACAAGTCTGAGTTGAAGGAATAATGCTGATATTTGAAACCAGTTGGAATGTCTGTGCTTCCAAATTAAAGTGCAATTTAATTTTTTTTGGACTTCTGTTTTGGGTTATGATTYCTTGGCAATATTTTTATCATGTATATAAATGGAAAATTGTAGAAGTAARGGTGTTTGCAATAAAACAGATTTTCATTTTTTTTTCCTGATTATTTTAGTGTAATCATAAACAGCTGTTTTTTTACTTTATACTTTTGAATTTAAAGACTTTTGGAATAATTGATAGGCAGATAAGGARTAGGCTTTTTGTTACAAAAATCTGGAGGGTGACAGGTATGTATGGCTCCAAAGGATGCCTGTTAAAGGCTGTCCAGACTGAGTCTTGTTTGGGGAGCAGAGGAGCTCTTRGCTTTCTTTTTAATCAAAAAGTGGTGCTAGCTTTACAAATAAAATTATGGAAAACAAAGTAGTAGCTATGGGGGGGAGGGTTGTGCTGTTACAAATGAAATATTGTTTGGTATGTTTTGTGCTTTGTCATGTAAAGTTGACCACCTATGTGAGCAAAAAAAGCTTTTTTTTTTTTTTTCTAAACTGTGTATATTTTTTCTTTCTTTGAAATGTATCTTGTGCTTATTCCTTGCTTAGTTTGCATCTGTCTGGGAAGATCAGCAATTGTATTTTTTTGCTAGTGTAACCATTCCTGTAGGAAACCCAGTTACTCTGCATGAATCCAAACAAACTTTTCCCTTTATGTGCAAGATTAGTTTAGTTTAAGCCAGCTTCCTGCTATTGAAAAGCAGATTCATTGAGTTTGCCCATTGGAGTATTGATTATAATTTTTTTTCTTCAATATATATATTAGATCCTGTTTTCTTGCCGACCTCATTGGTTGTTGTAGCCTTCTAATGGATGGGTTTTATTAAAAATGTTGGGCCAAATTCTGACTTTTGTTATAAAGCACTGATCTCAATGCTTGCTGATGCCCTGTTTTGATGCAGAAATGCAGGATGTTAGAGTTTTTGTAAACATTGGAAAACTTATAAATTATGTAAATAACTTAAAATTATTTTGTATTTCAGCAACCTCTGCCTAGCTGTTTAAGAGCAGTGGATTGTGAATTCAAGCATTTGATATCCTGAGGTTATCAGCATTACTATCTTCGAGAGAGGTAACAGTTCTCAGAGAATCTTCAGGGGATGCACCATGACATCAGTAGTGATTGACACTGGAGGCTGTGCCCTGGAGTTTGACAGCAATGGAATAAAAAATCAAGAGGTTAGAAAAGTAAATAGCATTTATTTACTCTCTTTGCACCTTTTATCTAATTTGAAAGAAAAAWTCATTGTAAACTTGCTTTGAAAACAAATTAAATGGATCTGAGGTAGTTGTTTGAGGAAGAAGAGTGCAGCCATTTTTCAGATTTCTTTTAATAGAATRTTTTGTTATCACAGAGAAGTGGAAGCAGGAAGTTCTGAAGCCTGCAGTGCAACTGTAGACTGGATTTACAAAATTATATTCTGTACTAGGCTTTCTTTAAAGATCTCAGATGTGTCTTGAGATATAGAACAAGTTGAGCAGAACAATACAAGGCCCTCTTTTAAAGTTAGCCAGTTAGATATTTTGTTGTATTTTGCATTCTTATCAACAAGTAATAAATATATTTTACTCTCCTGTAGCTTYTAATAAATAGAATCTGACAGGGGTTCTACTTCTGCAACACTGTAACTGATTATATATGCTTTTACTGACATTTTGGTCCTTGAAGTAGTCAGTTCTTCTGTAATAGCTTTTGCACTTAACCCAAAATGTRTGTTCATAACACACAGGTCAGATGTAGGTATCTTGCAGTGCACAGGCAAAGCTTTTGTTACATTTCATCAGAGGGAGAGGAACACTTCCCACAGCTGAATGTCTTCATTAGAAAGTGTGCTCTTTTCCAATATCTTGAAGCTGTCTGGTATTTTAAAATTTAAATTTTCCTTAAACCCAGGGAAATAACTTTGGCATTCAGGAAGCGCCTTTGATGGCTGATAGCTATCTTTTGTTCTTTTAATCTCTTGCTTTGGAAGAAAATTTCCTTTAAAAATATTTAAAATTATCATCGTTCCATAAAGAACGTAAGAATGTAAGAAGAAAATATTGACGTAGAGTTCAATAGTGCAGTATTTAGAACATTTTTTTTTATTTCCTTTTCTTTTTTTTTTTTTTTTGTTGTTGTAGGAAAATGAGCCAGTCTCTGAATTCCCAGCAGTGATTGTGGAACCAGTTCCTACTGCCAGATTAGAACAGGGTTATGCTGCTCAGGTCCTGGTTTATGATGACGAGACTTACCTGATGCAAGATGTAGCAGAGGAGCAAGAAATTGAGACTGAAACTGTGCAAACAGGTAGAGTTTTGTTGTTTTTTTTTCTTCCATGAGTTTTTTGTACTTTCAGAAATCCCCAAGGAATGTGCTTACTCACAGGACGGGGATCTTGACCTTCTCTTTCGTTTAAGCTTAGTTTTGCTTAGGCTTCAGTGGTGACAGGATTACCTTGGCAGGTACAAATGACACATTACATTCAGGGTGCTAGATTGTAACACTGTGTCTTCTCCCTCATGAGCAGGCAGGTCTTCATTTCTGTCTTTGCTATGTACTTATGCAGGSAGTTTGCTACACAGCTAAACTTGGAGTTTTAAAATCAGCTGAGCCAGGAGGCTGGTTGCAATTCAGTTTTACAGTGTGTGTGGGCCACACAACTGCAGGGCATTGGAAAAGAGGGACTGCGTGGCTCTATTTACTCCCATCTTCCAACTCTTGCCTCTTCTTGTCTGTCCGTTCCCTATCCTGCCTTTTTGATCCAAGAGTTGTTTTATTGCTGSTTTGGTGGCAGGCGTGGGTGGCTCAGGGGAATGGAGTTGGGCTGTCCCTTTATGGGGAAAAAGCCTAGTTGACTGAAACGAACTCAACTATTTATAAAATCAGTTAGGAATGAAGAAAGGAGTGGAGCTTCGGTGTGAAAGTGGACCTATTTAGTGATAGGGTGTACAGAAAGATTTTTGCTTTTCTCCAAAGAACATGATCAGGAGATTTGCATTTTCTGAGGGGCACCAGAGTATGTTTAAAATTTCTGAAGAAATAGAAGCTGTGCTGCTATAGCAGCCTAATTACATCTGARTGTTGGGATGTGATTCCTGCTGTCCTTCTGACTTGCTCTTCTGTTGCTTTTCATACTTCTCTAAGCTAATTTTGCAAGAAAAAATATAGCAAAGAGATGCACAACTGTTCTGTATTTTTGTTGGGTTAAATTTCTGCTGGATTAGCAGAGGGTTGGAGTAGGGAGTATGTAGAACTGCTGCCAAAGGACAGGTCCTTTTGGGCATTCCTTACTGAACTGGTGAGACCCRCTTGACATGGGTAGCATGTTTCTATCCTGGGCCTGGCTAATTTAGAGCTGGAGTTTAAAATCATTATGTCAGGAAAGCAAAACAAAGTGAGATACTGTCTCAGCTGTTTAACTTGGCATCCTGGTAAGTCTACGTGCATTCTCATCAGATTAGGTAAATTTAAATTTCAGTGTAGAATTCTCAGTAAACAGTTGATGCAGTTACTCGTCCATCCATCTCAATTTGGATGTTATCCTGTAGCATTGCAGCAAAAATGACATGCATCAACTTCATAACGTGTGTATGAACTAATGGTTCAGGTTTTGTAACAATACTTAAAATTCCCATTTACTGAAATGTGTTTTGAAAGAAATAYGTTAATTAGAAGCTCAACGAATTAATGTAAAGAGAAGTTACAAAATAATGCAGTTTTTAAATTTAATGTATGACTCTGGTAATAAAAATTCTAAGATTAAGGTAAGTGAGAAGTGAGGGTATTCTTCCCAAACTGGGTTTTGCAACTAAAGTTTTTATTTGAAAACCTTCAAGAGCTTACACTTTGAAAGTTTTTGTATTCAGAACGTGTTTATTAAACATTAAATATGCTGCTTCTTGTAAGATTTCAATAGATTAATGGCTAAATTAAAGGCTAACAGAACAGTTATTTTAGGATAAAGAGTTGCTGCAAATGCTCTTCATGTTTTAAAGCATAATTTTATGGTAATAATAAATTGGGGGAAGTGACAATTAAAAACTTGCAGTTCTTCTATAGGAATAGTATTATGTAAGCTACTGTTCAAAGAAAGGGACGTGAGTGCTTCCAAGCCTTGATATTTCAAAGTATCGTGTTAAAATTTGTAAGGCAGTTGATATGATAATTTGATGTTTGTGGCTGGAGATGTTAAGAGATGTGTATTGACTGCATGTAGTTTGTTGATTTTTTCTATGCTGCTTTTACTTTAATTTCACAGTTTGATATTAATATGCCCTTAAAAATTTAGTATGATAAGATAATGAAATATTAAAATCAGTTCAAATATTTATTTAATAGTTTTGATCTAAGGGGCAGTGAAAAGCCAATTAACAGTGGAAGAGAAACTAAAATTAATGAAGATCTTAAAAGCTATGAATGCACATCAGTTCCCACAGGCCATCTTTTCAGTATTATCTGTGTAGTGTATACACCATTAATCCAGTGTGGTTTTCATGGTGTAATTATACATGACAATGAGTAATGGTTCTTGCACAGAACTTAAGTCCAGTGTTTGTGAAAGAAGTGCTTGGTTTAGGCTGTTCTGCGAGAGGCATTCTTAGGGGACATGTGTTATGACCGACACATTTTGTTGGAAAGAGAGGAGCTAGGAGAAAGCTAAGTGCCTTTCTGCAKTATTTCTCATACAGAGGGATAAGATGGGTGGAGAGAAAGTATGAAAGCCCCAAGAAACATTCATTTTGATAATGCACCATTAGTACCGATGAATTGCAGGACAATGAATCTGAGTGTGCTGGTTTTTAATTTTGTAGTAGAGGTGATGGGCTGTGGGTAGGAAGCTATTTAATGTAGGAGAGGGGGTAACAGGTGCCATGGTAATTGTTAATGAGAAAGCAGGCTAAGGCAGTAAACAARATATAATGTTTAAATGTTTTTCTCTTTTTGTTTGATATTCTTTGGAGTGGTACCTTTAGATTGTTGAGGGCTGAGTCACAGCCTTAAAATTTTTTTACTGCAATGGTGAAAGTGGTTTTGTATCATGAAAGATCTGTCCTTCTTAAGAAGTTTTTAATAATACTCAAATTTTATTGTCTTTCATTTCCTTCAGAGTTTTCTGTCCTGAAAGTAATTAGCCCTTCRGTTTTAGKATTTATTCAGCAAAACCTTTTTAGTTTACATAATAGTGAAAGCTGTTTTCTTTAAAGAAGCAGTCAGTCTGAAGTTAACAATTGCTACAGTTGTGTTTACTTTGTCACCACGCAGGGCCCATAACATGGATGTGTAGATGTGATAATGGGATAATCTAATTTTGGGATTTATCGTAGGAGCAGTATGGAAGATGACACAGTCATGGTCTGCAGATCTTAGGCATGGGTGATGCCTACTCTTGGCTAATGCATCAGTTCTTAAGTATTGCCAYTGTAGACCCTGATTTGTTTTAGTGAATCAAACAACTTGTATGAATAGTATAGTTTCCCTTATTTTTTTGTTAATTGTCAAAGCACCAAATACCAGTCTGGGATTTTTTTTTTGTCACAGCTTTAAGAGGAAACAAAACTACTATCTTCAAGAAGCTGAAATATTATTCAATTGGTGAACTGTTGCCAGTTTTTTTTTAATTTCATGTCCTGTCAGAAATCCTCCCTGTGGTAAAAGTTGAAAATCTKTTTTGATTCTAAAACTGTTATTGCCACAGGTGGGTGGAAGTTCTGCATGAAAAAATGTGGATCTGAAAATGAGCCTTTCCAGGGTGGAAAAATATTGGGCTGCAAAGACCAGGAAGTTCAGTTGAAACTATCTCRTAAATTGATAGCCATTCTTAAGGAAGGAGGATGTTGAATCAACAGGGAGTTTAGASTTAACTCTCCTCTAATTAAAACAAATCGTTAAATAAAACACATACTTTAAGGGAAATCTTCTTCAGAGGAAATTTCAGATTATTACTTACGCAGTTATCACCATGGGACCCAGCTTTGCATATCTATATCCAATCTTTAGTTATTGTCTGTTCTTCTTTCTGTCCTTATATGCCTTCCCTTATTATGAATAAGATCGGTGAGAACTTTACACATTGTCTCGGTTTAGAGACAATTCTGGGAGAAAATGCTCTGGAATTAAGGTTTCCTCTAAAGAAAAGGGTTTGAGCCATCCCTTCCCACTGATACAAAATCAATTTTCTGGATGAAAATATAAAAAAMCCCATTTATTTAACAAACAAAGTGCCTGCAGAACATGGAGAAAACCCCCAAAACTGTTAGATATTGAACCTTCAGAACCTTAACCCCCCCACCCCAGCAAAACAAACAAACCCAAAATGCCAGAGGAAGGGAGAAAGTGCCAAGCACGCGGTGAGAATAACAAAAGGGTGGATGGTTTTGTTTTAGGGAGGGGAAGAAGGTCCACGGAGGAGCTGGGGGAAGTTCAGATAGGAACCTGGTGAACCTCTGATGTTGGTCTCCTCTTCACAGCAGCAGATGAAGCTGGTGGATTTAGAGTCCTTTYTTTTGTTGGTTCAGCTTCTCCTGAGGTCTGGGCTGAGTTGGGGTGTCCCTGCGGCTTCCCCGCCGGTCTTTGCTGACCGGCTCCTGCCCATGGGCTGATTCGAACCAAAAACTAAGCTGAACAGTCCAAGAAAAAGCAACAGAAGCTGTCAAGGAATTGCTATTGCAGTCCAGGGAAAATCTTCTTCCCTAAGCTAGCAAAACCCAAGCTAGCTAAAAGCAACAATGTAGCCTCCGATTCCCACGGCGAGCCTAACATTGGGAAAGTGAAAGCTTGAACAAAGCCCATGCCCGTGTTCCCCCGGTTCCTGCCCCTCCCCCCGGACTGGCCTTAAAGCTACAGGACCCATTTCTGGGCATAAAGTAGATGATCAGGAATAGAGACTCATCATAAAATTACCCCAAGACACACATGCAGAGAGACCATTTCCTTTTGAGAACAGTACTGATTATGAAAAAGAAAAGTTTGGACATTCTAACAAACTTGATTAAACTCTCATTTCAAGTTGATGCTGTCTTCCTCAAGAGCTGACAGAGCCTATGAGCTAGAAAAAAACAAGATAAAACTTTGCTTGCTCTACTTTAAGAACTGAACATCTCTTACACACTAAAGGGTTAAGAGTTTGTCCTTTGAATGTCAACTAATTTTATTTTTCACACCATGCTGCTACTGCTGCTACATCCATGTGAATCCTCATTTTGCCAAGAAATACATTGCATTTTTGCTAGTTAAATGTTGATAATCATGAGGCAAAATGATTTCCCTCCTATTGCATGTGCTGTTGTGTAGTGCTTGGAGTAGTTATGCCAAGGGCATATATTTCTGTTTTCAGTAACATTCTTAATTCAGAAACAAARTGCAATTGCAASTTAAATTTTTGTCATCTTTGTTGGTGTTCCCTKYGCTGTGAAATTAAGGAAAAGAGCTCGTCGTGGTTTGCACCCTGGCCAAATGCCAGGCACCCRCAACGTCTGTTCACTTACTCTCCCCTACCACAACTGAGCAGAGGAGAGGGRAAAAAMCCCAATAATTAACACAAGGATTCATGAGATAAGGAACCRAGAGGRAAAAAATGCTCCAAGGACAAAACAGGCTTAACTTAAGTTGCTAACTGAATTCATTACCAACAGAAAGGATGAGGATAATGAGGAGTAAAATAAGCTCTTAAGATACCGTTCTTCCCCCCACCCCCTCCCTCCTCCTCCACAGTTAGCACAGGGAGGACTTGGTGAGGGGATTTGGTCAGTTCAACACCAGGATGTTCTTCTGCTGCTTAGGGAGGGAGGTCTTTCCTCTGCATCACCATCTCAAGACTGCTGATGGCTTGAGGTCCCTAATCCATGGCAGTCCCCCAAGGCCAGGCTGTTCCATCTTGGGAGCAAGGCCTCTCTCTSTAGTTCTTTCTAGATTTCAGGTTTCTGCYKTGCAGCATTCAGTGCATTCATACTGAAAGCATGCTGCAAGATTAGCTAYTTTGTAATRAAGCCTAATTTAACTACACTATTTTGAGCRYAGCTTTTWTTTTCTGAGGCTGATGTGAGGCTAATTYAATGGCTTGCTAGTGCTACTGTGAAGACTCAGCCACAGCATTTTACTAATGTCAGCTGAAAAATTAGGAGTTTTTTATCTTGAAATTAGAATGTGATAGGGAATCCAAACCCATTGTGGTATGAGTGCACAAGAGTTACTGGTGTTCATTTATCAAAAATACAGTGAAAAACTATTGAAAGTAATAATTTTTAAAGGTGATCTGCATATTAAAAGGGAGATTGTAGTTGACAGCAAATGTTAGGATGAGTGTAAAGTCATATGTGTTTGAGCAGGATATTTAGTCCCTAAAAACCCTCAGTGGGCTTATAGAATAGATGTTTATTGTTTTCAGAAAAGTCTTAAGGACTTCAAAATGGAATTCCTCAAGTGGAAAGACTTCAAAATTTGGGACAGAAAAATTGCTTCGGATTGCCATCGTTTATAGGCCAGCCTGTCACCAGTCTCAAATACTGTTAATATTGTAAAATCATATAGAATGCTGTGCAAAGACCTGACTTACCATTGTCTAATGTACTGTCCTAGGAAGAATTTCATTATAAAGCAGGGAAGTGTAAATATTGATTGTGGGTTGGTGTTATTTTTTTTTCCAAGACAGCTGAGTTTTCTTACTCTGCATACGCAAGTTATAATGCTGGAATGTAAACACTTGCTATTCTGATTAGTTTGTCAAAGGAAATGTCAAATCCTGAGAATACATTTGTTTTCTTTGTTTGGAATCACTAATTGCTATATGAATAGTGACATCAGGATCCTGAGTCCACTCAAAGGTGCAGATTGAGACAGACACATGGCTTTGGTATTGTTAGACTTCACATGGTGTAATCAAGAAGATAAGCTTGGCATAGACATGAACCCGTTTCCTCAGTGTTTCCCTGTTTCTTCCAGGGACACTTTTTGGTTATTTTACTATTTGCACATTTTCTCCAGTGGATGGTATTGATTGTGTTGATGTGCTGATGTAACAGAATGGTTGCATTTTCTTTTATGTTTTCTGACATTTGACTGTTAAAAACACTTCTTTGTGTTGGTACCTTTGCTATGCAGTAATGGCTATCAGCAGTTTGATGGCCTGCTGTTAAAGACAGCAGCTACTTCTGTAGTTATTAGATGGCAGTTTCTTTAGGATCCTGGGCAAAACTGACCTTTCTGTAACTTCAAAATTGGTAGATGGTTTGGGCACTTAGGACAGGGCATGCCTGGACTTCTGAAATTACTTGCAGCTTTTTGAGTGCTGGTCATTACAGGATTGTTACTCTGTTACAATATTCAAATTCTTAGACTGCAAATAATGCCCTCAGGTTGCCATCTACCCTCCATTTACTTGAGTCCAACAAATCACCTGTGTAAGAAGAAGCAACTCCTTTATGATAATTGCCTATTCCCGGGCTATCTTTTTCTTACTAAAATACAACTGGAATTCGCTGGAATTCTCTGGCTAAAAGTAATTAAATGGACACAGTTTTTTCTTTCTGGTTAATTATTTGCTGTCAGTGGAGGAAAAGGGTGCCATTGGAAGGTTATATTTCTAGCATTTCAAGCTACCATGCTTGTGAAGTAGTTTTCCAAGAAAAAATGCAGTCTGTTATCAAAGAATGTTTTTATCATATTTGTGAGAGGTGTAGGAAAGGCAACTTTGCATAGGAGGCTATGGGAGTGGAGCCTGACAGTTCCTCTATAAGCACTGAATGCTCTGTTAGTTTTGAGGACTGTTCAAGGAGATGCTTAAGATAATTGATGATCTTATTCCAATCCAATTCTTCAAATCTGATGAAACCAGTTTTTCATATTTTGAATTTACATATGCTGTCTTGGATGCAATTAGTCACATCTGGTTGCTTTTTTTGAATTGTCTTTCATTGTTCAAGAGAATCAGGATGATGTTTAACTGGTGTATATTGCAGAGAAGAAGTAATATATTTCCTTTAATGKGAACAAAGTTGTCTGTATCCCTTAACCAGAAAGCATGAGCTGATAGGTATTTTACTCCTGTGTTTTTACAAATATGGAGATACAATTCATTTCCCTTGAAGTTGATTGAAGTTACTTAAGAGTTATGACTTCCCTTGAAGTTACTTAAGAGTTATGACAAACAGGAATGTAGTTAGTAGAAGCATAGTTTTGAATGGTAGCTTTCCAGCTTATTAAACATTTTGACTGGGTGTTTTTCCTGGCAGTTGGTAAATATAGYATGTAGGTGACTGACTACCTGACTATCTTGACAGCTGAACCTGTGGGTTAAAAAACTACAACAATACTTAGTCTCTCTGTACTAACAGTAACCAAATACTAACAAAAAACCCCCAAATATATTAACAAAAACCTCCCTTAACAATAAACTAGGTTAAATAAACATGTTTCTTGAGTGTCAAAGAATGGTGCTGGTTGGGGACCTGTTTCTCTACTTTTTTTAAAGTTTCTTTTCATGCCAGAGAAATACAAGTACATCTGCAATTTCCTGTGGCCCTGTTCCATTACAGTAAGCATTTCTTTCTTTATTGGGCTGTCCACTGAGTAGATTTTGTAGCCCTCTTTATTAGCCTAAAAAGGAGACTTTAAAATAGATTGAAAAGTTAAGTACATGTTTACTTTTTTCCTGTKGASTSTYTTTTTTTTYCCCCTGAAATAATGAGATTTGATTAGCATGACAAATCAATTAGCATTCATAAAATACTAGAAATCATATAATTGAAACAGATGAAACTGCAGGACTTTTGRAGAAAGTTKCATTCYTCCTTAAAGACATATTATGCTTTARTATTATATTTATAAATACAAAGTATGCATAGGTCAAAATGATCATTTTGTATATTTGTTGTGACTTTTTGCATATTAATCTTGAAGGTGCACAGGCTCAGACTCTTTTCAACTGATTGAAATACATGGAGCATCCAATGATACTTTTTTTTGAGGGAAGAATCAGAACATTGTGTGCAGCTGTTCAAGTCCATTTAATGTGAACTAGCAAACAGTGTGTGAAGTCTGTGCTTGCAGTAGTAATAAATGCTACTTAGGAAACTGGTATTAAACCAAGAGCTTCATGTTTAATACYCTCTTTTTTATTTTGGACCTGTGGGGTTTTTCAAAAGTCACACAGTGCCAATTACTTGCATGCACTTATTCAAGGAGTCTGCACATCGCAGGCAAAACTTMGTTGGGTATGAGTCAAACACTTCAGTTTGTGACTGAAAGCTGCAATCAGTAAACAATCCTCATTGAATTACACAGCAAACAAAAAAGGAAAACACTGAGAGCACCTTTTCCAAAGTATGGTAGTGTGAACTCCTGTTGGCACAGGTGTGGATCTTCAAAGCCATTTAGTATTTCAGTRCAGCTTTTTATGTGGATCTAAACAGACAAACTTCTAAACTGCATTTTATTGCTGTGAAACTGATGGCTTGAAGATTAGGTAAATTATAATTTTTAACAACAGGAGGTACACAAAGGACAAAGTGACAGCGTGACATGGTTATTCCAGTACTCTGTATGTAAACAGAAGCTATGGTGTTGCTAAACTACACCATGTAAGGCTTCCACTTCAATTTGAGGATGTTGTAATGAAGGACTATTAAATTTTATTGCATGTTTAAGTGTGTGCCTACCTAAAATGACTTTTCTTGTCCTTGGGCTTGTCCCCACTAGGAAAATTTCTTCTGGAGAATACAAGCAGAGTCCCCTAGTGGAAATATGCTGACGGAAGGAATCCTTGTTAGGACTTCTGTTCACCTCTCTAAATAAYAAAAACTGACGGGAGCACTCTGCTRTTGGCAAACTGGATCTGCATGAGAGCTTTTTATGCTCACAGCTGGCTAGTTGCCTTTTTTGTCCATGCTTCTGTCTGGAAAGAGCTTGGCTGGCAAAATTTTAGCACAAACCCGTCCGTAGATAACATGGSTTGAATGTGAGAATAAATGATGACCACTTGATGTCACAAGAGGTCTTGCACTTTATCTGATGAGGCAATGAGCAAGTTTAATTCCTTACAACCAGGAATAGATGAGTGCAGTCTACAAAATGCCTGATTTTTAACTTGTGTATTATAATGTATAAATATAGTCATGAAAATGTATTCCTAAAATGCAAGGAGTAGGATTTGTCARGAGTTTGAAGCACTGAATTTGCCAGCTGGAGGTTGTTTCGGTGCTGGGGAAAATTGCTTCTAAATAGTTCCTTATGATCTAGGTCCTAGGACTACTGAAAYATGAGAGGAGAAGAGATTCTGTATTGTCAGATTGCAGCTGGTGCCTTTCACCTTCTTTTAAAGGAACTGTGAAGCTGTTGTGCTCAAGGAAGCCTTTGTAGGCAGCAGGTATTTGCTTGATCCTTGGCTTAACAATATAAGCCAACTCAGGTTATGTGGGGTTAATGAAGGAATTCCTGTATGTATTTTCCGTGCATAGCTTTGTGTAAGACACTTGTTTTTTCTTCGTGTAGYTGCTCTTTGCATGCAGCTCTGAAGTTTTACCTTGTGAGTAATCAGCACAAGGACTTGGTGGGAAGTGTGGAGTGTGTTTGACTGGTGCCTCTGTCCAGGGGCCTGGCAGGGAATGCTGTGGTGTTACTGAAGCAGGTGTTCTTCAGGGGCGAGAGGATGCAACCCTAAAAAGATGGTAGTGATTTGGGGGTTTTAAATTGAGAATGCATTGAAACTTCTTTTTCAGCCCACAAGTCTTTTCAGAGAGTAGATTGGATGAAGGGTGGATGGAGCCTCTATCTAAAAGGAATCAGCCCTTTTACTGAGACGAAGTGGTTGGCAGGCACGGAGGACCGAGCTTTTCCGGCAGCTTGTCACTAACATAGGTGCCCTAGAGACTTGTCAAGGAGAAATCCTGTTAATGCGTCAGTGATCGCCTCGKTGAGGACTGTCCGGCTTATCCTGGTAGGCGGTGAGAAAGCGTCCGGGAGCTGTGGAGAGATGGAGGGGAAGGCTTTTCGGGGCAGCGCGGGGGCGTTGCCCTGTGGCGCCGTGCGGCTGTGGGGCCGCGGTCCGTCCGGCGGCTGTCCCCACTCGCGGGCGGCCCCGCGCTGCGGCGCGAGCCGGCGCGGCACTTCCTGTCTGGGGCGGGCAGCGGAAGGACCGCGCGCGCCGCCCCGCAGGAAGCGCGCCTGCTGCCGCGCGCCGTGGCGGTGACCGCTCCGCCCGCCCGCGGGAGCGCGCCTTGCCGCCGGCCCTTGCGCGCGCCCGCCCGTCAATGTGAAGCCGCTCCGGCAGCGTAAACATGGCGGCGTCCGTGCATGAGGGGCCCACGAACCAGCTCGACCTCCTCATCCGGGCCGGTGAGCTGCGCCGCGCGGGGCGGGAGCGGGGACGGGCCGGGGGTGGGGGGGAAGAAGCGGCGGCGCACGGCGCGCTCCGGTAGCGGGCGGGAGGCAATGGACGGCAATCAGGAAGTGATCACCTTGGTAGCGACCGGCCCGGCGAGCGGCCGGCCCGCGGCACTTGACCCCCGGCGCGGGTGGCAGCACCGCGGCCGCCGTGCCGGGAGTTGCGGCGGCGCGCGCGGAGGAGTTTAGCGGGGTTTTGGAGGCTGGGGCGAGAACCAGGAAGTGCGCGAGGCTGTTGTCCTCCCGCCTCCCCCCGGCCCTCCCCTCGCTGCGAGCGCCACCGCCACGCTGTCTGAGCGGGCAGGCCGAGCGCCGCCGCGCACCGCACGCAGGGCCGTGACCCGGCCTCCCCGGGCACCGGCACCCCCGCACGTGTCTCCCGCTTTTCTGCCGCCTGCCCCCGGTGCCCTTTTAAACTCTGCGCTGGCGGCGGGGCGGGAGGAGGCGCCATCGGCAGGGCCGCGGCCCCACGTGTGCGGCGCGGGGGGGCGGTGGCGCCCCCTCCCCCACGCGCGCCGCGTAGCGGAAGCGGCGCGTTCCCTCGGGCCCCCGCTCGGGGGAGCGGCCGCCGTTGGCGGGCGGGGGGCGGCGGCCGCCAATGGGCACGCGGCGGGTGCGGGAGTGGCGGCGCGGCGCTGGCGGCGCTCACGGCACCGGAGGGAAGCTGACTGTAAACACGGAAGTGGCAGCGCCGCCGCTGCACGTGGCCGCACCTGCCTGCGGGCGCCCCCGGCGGGCGGGGAAAGGGCGGTCGGTTGCGCCGGCCCGGGCTGAGCCGCCTCTCCGGGCAGCCCCGCGGCCGCGGCGGGGTGAGGAGGCACGAGACCGCGGGAATTCCGTTCCCTGCCGCCGGCTCGTGTAGGTGCCACGCTTCCTCTGGCCGCTCCTCGGCGCCGTCAGACCTTGCAGCCCCCGGGCACAGCCGCTGCCGGGAGAAGGGCCGYTTATCCGAGCTGTAGCACTTTCTCCGTGCTGCATTCAGAGCCCTGAATGGTTTGGCCTCTTTCCGTTTTGTTAAATCTGTCTGACAGTAGGATACTCCAGTGGTCCTAGGACTTCTCCTAAAGTGTGGTAGAGCCACACTTCGAACTGGCCCAAACTTCAAATGCAGTGTCAAGCGTTGAGTTCTCCACAGAAGTTGTACCAGTTCTGATTTTATTCATTCATTTACAACATGGAGCTCACCTTCTAAAAGTAGTTATTGGAACCATGAACAGTAGAGTGTAGGGCATTATAGGTAATGAGTTATGTGGTACCTGCACATGAACTTACAGAGAGTCAAACTTAATACTGGCTTTGCATTGACATGGCAGTAGGTTTTTACAAGCCTAAGGTAAATGTTCTGTCATTTATCAATGTATTAAGATACTCTTTTTTAAAAGGGSCAAATAATGTAATCTTTATCATAGTTTATTTTATTTAATGTGGAAAAATACTCAGGGTTTTTTGGAGATGGGTGACCGAAATCCCAGATATGCAAAAATACCCCACTACAATGCATTGAAGAACTATTCTGCTGCATAACAGAAAAGGAGTAGGTCCTAAGCATTTAGACAGTCGGGTCTACGATGGAGCAATAGCTTCAYTTTGCCAGTGGAACACAACTCCAATTTCTGCAGGTCTCAATTCTGCAGATTTCRGTGAGTTGTTTTCTACTTTTGATTGTCCATGAATAGAGAAGGTTTTAGTAGTTGATCATTATGACAACACCTTCTTAAGTCACTGTAACTAGATTAATTGTGATCCGTCCCTTAGATAAACAGCAAATGGCCTTTGCATTGCTCTTTTCTGATGTCCTTTCTCATACTGATGTCATTAGCCCAACCAACTTCCTTCCTTTTTTTTCTCTATATTTGCATTGTAGTGAGTGATACAGATACCTACACATCTAGTATTCCCATCATCATACTATCAGGGTACCATATCTTTTTATTTAGGTTTGTATGTAGATGATATCACGTGGTTTTAAGTGAGAAATTCTTTATCCTGGGGGATTACAATAATTATATGTTGCCTTTTCCCATGGCTGCTGGTTTCAGTGTTGACAAAACTTAAGCATTTGATAACTGTAGGAAGTAAAATAGACCAAAGTTGTTACTTAGTGTTATCTTAATTGCCAGTTATAAGAACAGCTCCTACATTACTTTATAAAGATATGTTTTAGTTTGTAGCTAATTTTTCTATCAATATTGGGATGATAACATAGGCTCACAGTGATACAATTATTTTGATGTGGTTGCTCTCATCTTTGTTATTGATTTGCCTTATTGCAGTGGGTTAGGCATCATCCTTAAATTTTGTGCAGCRACTTTTGAACAGAGCCAGGCTTAGGTGAACACTGAAAAACGCAAGGAACTGTTTTTCAGTTTCTGAATAAATATCTGCCATAAAGCAAGCAGTAAACTGAAAATGTTTTTTTTTTCCACTCAAGTTTTGTGTACTGAAAGATTTCTCGGTATTACCTATAGAGGCAATTCAACTGCTTTTAATAGAAATGTGGCTTAGGCACTAACTTCTACTGCTGTTTTTAAATGCTGAGATAAAACAAGCATGTGAATGCCAGTAAACTTTAATGAGGTTTGTTAGTGTATGTGTAGTCACTCTYGACTGAGTTGCATGCTTGGAATGGTGAATTCTTCATTAAAATGTTAGTTTGGTTGCCTGACAGTATTAAAGAGTAAGCTATTGCAAATGCTATTGTTAAGTGTTGTCCTTGTAAATGTAGGCATTGATAGAACTTCAGATTAAGGGCAGGGAGGCTGTATTACAGTGCAAAAGTGTACCATTTTGAAAATTTCAGTTTGTTTTTTTGGTCTCACAAATTGTCTTCATTAATTTTGTTAGTCTTATGTTAAAATGAAGGACTTTGTTACCAGATGGGTGTGTTGCCACTTTTTTTTCTAAAAAGACTTCTAAAAGCTAAAGTACAGCCCTGTCCAACTTAATGATTAAGGTTGGTATTTTGTAACAGCTGTTGAAAACCTTGAGTAATCTACTGTACATGCTATTTGGATAGAAAATGGATMTAGAAGACATTAGGCCAACAGTGAAGATAGACATCAACTAGCCTAGTTATCTATTTGCACTGTACATTTGAAATAGTTTTCTAAGAGTAATCTTCTTTCTGTAAACAGATAAAAAAATTTAATGAAATATTTTAAAATGAAGTGCCAAGGACTCAGATTCTTTCATAAAAGCAGTAAGATAAGATTTGATTTAAAAGACTGAATGATAAGTGGTGGTGTTAGCTCTGATGTATTCTRGATCAGTAATTGTCAGTTCTCATGTTACTCAGTTACCAAAGTCTGGAAAATTTACTTTCATCCACATAAAATACTTTGCTTCATTTGGGCAAGTGACAGTTCTTCCTGAAATTATTTATTACATAAAAGACCTACACCTTATGTTGTTTACTCAAGCAGTACAGTCTATTTTAGCTTTGGGGTCTTGCATATAGTTGATAGCATAAAAATAATAGAAATAGAAATAGAATTGGGCATTTTTAGAGAAATGGGTGATACACTTAATTCTTCGATTAGAAGTGTTTCTGCCCATTGTCATACAACACTGATGCATCAAAGTCTTTGGAAGTTGTCTTGTTTTTGATTGCAGAATCCTTCTCCTTTGGTTTGCTTTTCCCCCCATCTTTATTGTGAAAAGTGTTACCAAGTATTGTGATACAAGTGTAGTTTAGTTGATCTAGTCATCTTCAAGAAGAGCCACCTGGTTTTTTTCTTGTCCTATTCCCTCTCTGCGAGGGCCTGTTCCCCCACTTCATCTTTTATGATGCCTTTTTTTAGCTGTATTTTTCAGTGTCATGTCTTCTGTCTGAGCACTCTGACATGCTTGTCTTCTGTTAGTCTTTTTCTAGCATGTCAGAAAGACATTTTGCATAAATTTGTGTTGGTACACAAGTTTCTACTTTTTTCTTCCCACTGTGTTGGTACAGTAACATTGCCTGTGAGCAAATGCAGACTCCTGATGCTCACTGGGTAGACAAATSCTTCTGACACTAAAACCATGTACTGGTTAAAGGAGAAATAGCTGTCTGGGAAGACTTGAAACTTGGTAATAGCGCTCAATTTAGTAAGTGTTTTAGTAACTGTCTTTTTGGCAATGTTAGGTTAGTTTGTTAGCTGTCATGATAGACAGATAGCATGTGTTGTTCCAGCCTAAGCCAAAAGTGTTACTATTTTTTGCTTGATATTTTTTAGGTGACAATTTTAGTGGAGTCCCAAGTAGCTCACATTGGAAAAGCATTTGTGAAGTGTGTATTTTCAAATGTCAGAGGCTTTTGAAGAGTACATGGTGCTGTTTTTATTGGAAATTGAAGGCTTACTTARGGGAGTGTTTGAGTGCCTCCTTTGCTCTTCTGTTATGGTTTTGCAGTCTTAGTGCCTAATGTTGGTTGTATTTCCTTTTGCTCCACTCTGGTCCCTTGGCAGAATGCCCTAGTACTGGAAAAGTACAAAGATGGCTTTCTTGCCTTCTTCCTTACTTGGTACTTACTCTGCTGAGTACCTCTTAGTTGTGGTGCAGCATCTAAACTATTCCCTATAGGAAAAATTTGTGTACTTTTAAGCATTTAGGAATAGTGAATTTAGCACCCTCTTACAACTGAAATTTGTCAAGTAAGTTTGAATTCTTTGTAAAAGTCCTTTGTATACTGAACCTAATGGCACAGAAGCAGCTATCTGATTGGAGAACCATTACTAACATGCTTTGAATCTTATTGCATGCATTAGAATAATAATATATTAAATACTGTTTTGGACTTTCTAATTTGAGTAATGTTGTAAAATTGATACATTTTTAACTACTATCTGAATATTCTTCCTGTATTCTGACAATCAGTGGAAATTTTTATCCGGTAGATGAGGGAAACTTAGTTATCAATTTCTGTGCAACTGAAGCTTTTATTTAGAAAGAGAATTGTTCAAGCGGAGGGTTTGCTGCAGGGCCACTGTTGTAGTGCAGATGTTCAGCCTCTGGCTTTGGTTACCCCCAAACAACTGCCTGGGAAGGAAATGTTTGGCTAAGCATGGAGCACCCAGGGCTTGCAGCTGGGGCATAGGCTTACGGTRCAAAATTCCTGCTGGTTGACACTGGTTGTCCAAGGGACAGAGTGCACAGTAAAGACCCTTTCCTGATTTTCCTGTGTTTTTAGGTAAGCTTTTATTGTTCACAGCCTGGGATGAAGCAGTGTTGGAATGTAAGCTTTAACAGGCATCTACTGTTCCAAAAGATAAAGCCCTCTAAATAGTGCCCCAGGCCATAGCTAATAAGCTGTAGTGGGAATCCCAGCAGGTGGGCCGCAGGCTGGTTCAGCAACTAGTCACCCATAATTTTGCATTTGTGCATCCTCCACATTTCATCCACTTTCAGCTTCTGGTGGATGTGTTTAATCTGCTGGCTAGTAGGTTTTTCAAGTTTTTAATCCATGCATTTGAATTAACTGGAGTGTGCTGGAAGGCAGGGAATCATTGTGTATCCAGTGTTTCCTTAAGTCAGAAGCAGCTCTGGTATTATTTTTCCCTGCTTTTCACTAAACAAATCTTGATTCATTTCTTAGACATTTTCAGTAACAGCATTGGTGCCTTGAAGTTTTAGTAGAGAATCATTCCCACATCCTCTAGTTCTGTGATACTGGAGACAGGTGACCCTGCTAAGGCTAAAGATAGGTCTCCTGCTTGCCGGCTGCCYTGCTGGAGTTGTTCAGCTTGGAGCAGATGGCCATAAATGGAAAGAGCAACTGGAGAGAGCCAGCTACCTTGGCCAGTGTGGATGATGGGCAACAGGTGTTTCTGCAGTCACTGCTTTTCCAAACCTTTACAAGRGTGAGGAATATGGAGTTAGCTGTGAATAGAATTGTMGTTTTACRTGGTACGTTGGAGGTTTTTTAGTGTTGTGGCTGTGATCTGCACTGTATCAAACTAAAGTGTGCTCTCTTGAAGTTGCATTATTTTTGATTAATTAATTAGTTTTCCTAAACTTTCAGAACTTGAAAAACTATCTACTTTTACCTTCTTCCCTTCGTTGTTGCATAAAAACATACTCATTATACTGTTTGTTGTGCTTTGTGKTTTTTTTAACAACCGAGGTGRTAAAACTCAACAATTATTTTTAATATCAGAAATCAAAACAGGATATATGTTTTACAAACTAATCTTGTATTTACATATATACATAGATAAATATATGTATAAATTTATCTGATAGACTGAAGATTTGAAGACAGGTGACCTTTTAGATTTTAATGGGATAATAGTTGAAGATGGTACTAGTTCTCTGTTCTGCTGTGTTAATTTGTAACCATCCTCATCACAATCTGGTTTTTTCTGGTTAATTTGAAGGCAGAAGACAAATCTCAGTCTCTTTCTGTAAGCTCTTGAACACCTCATGGAAATGAGGAGCTTGCTTGTGAACCAGAAACCTAATCTAGGAAGTGACAGTTCTGCTTGTCTTGTGTCTTCCCTAAATATTTCTRTTGACAGGAAGGTATAAAAGGTGTGAAGACATCTGATAATCTTAYGATTTTCATGTTAAAGATTGAGAAGTACAGTTATACAGGGATACATATGGACTTCTATAAGTAACCTGTTTTTATAAATGTTTTTGTATCCTTCTGCAGTGGAAGCATCAGTGCATGGCAGTAATGTGCACTGCACAGAYAAGACAATTGAAGCTGCAGAGGCCTTGCTTCATATGGAGTCTCCTACCTGCCTGAGAGATGCCAGGAGTCCTGGTATGTCAGCCAAGTATCTGCTTTGGCAGCCATTTCTTCTTCTACTAATCAGTAAAACAAAGAGGGAAACCTGTTTCTATGGAGAGCTGTGTGCTATTTAAAACATTTTCCTGCCTATTTAAAAACTACTGATTTGTTTGAGTTTCCCTTGATTTCTCCACCCTGCAACAAGTGCACCTGCAGATTAAATCATTTCTCTGAGAGGGATTGTTGGGAAGAGACAGCTGAATAACTAGATATTTAAACAGAGAGGCCATGGAGACTTCATCCTTGGAGATAGTAAAAAGTACAGGATCTTGGGCAACCAGTTCTAGGTGGCCCAGCTTGAGCAAGGAGTTGGACCAGATRCCCTTCTAACCCCAACCATTCTGGCCTCTGTGAATCTGCCATTTTAAATTGCTACAATAAAGAGTTCTTTTAAGGGAAAGGTATTTCTATACATCTTTCTATTTAAGAAAGACTATCTGAAAACAATGTGCTGCAAAGTGTTACCTTAATGTTGATAATTACTTCAACTCATGTCCCTTCTGAAGTTCCTTAATATATGTTGAATGAAATAATGGTCAAACTGAATGCAACAGCTACAAAATAGGAAATGGAGATCAGAATAAYGATCAAAGATGAAGCTTTAATTTGATTAATTTTAAAGTTTCGTTTGGAAGAATATTGGTGTGGTATTTATTTTTGCTGAAAACTACTGACAAGTGCGCATGTTTTAGGGAGTTGGGTTGATTTTCAAGGTGACAGAATTCTGGAGCAGAAACTTGCTGTATATACTTGGTTTAAAATAATCTCATGTAAGATACATTTTAATCAGGTAGAAACTTAATCAGATTTTTTTTTCTTCTCTTGTAGTGGAAGTTTTTGTCCCTCCTTGTGTGTCTACCCCAGAATTTATCCATGCAGCCATGAGACCTGATGTAATCACAGAAACTGTGGTRGAAGTATCAACAGAGGAATCTGAACAAATGGATGTATCTCCTGTTCCAACTTCACCTGATATCCATGAACCAATGAAAAAGAAAAAAGGTACATATGGCTTTTCATAGGAGCAATCTCAAAATTTACTTCTGTTGTCCACTGCCGTGGATAGTGCAGTTGATACAGGGGAGGATGGATTGGRTGATCTGATCTCTTTGCTCATACAAACAGATTGATGGGAGTCTCAAATGTGAGTTCTTAGAAAATGGGTCTRCAACAAGAAAAAAGAGGGAGCATGAGAATGGGCTTTGACAAGCCATAAAGGAAGGTTTCTGTGTTGTGTATTTTAACACAAAGGGGAAGAATAGAGGATTTAAAGAGGATTCTTGTGGTGGGTAACCACTGGTGTCTGAAATATGGATATATTTGGAGAGAGGGTAGACTTGCAGTTCATGCAGTGAAGCAACAGGCTAAATACTAACTTAAAAAAACAAATCAGTTTACAAAATCATTATAAGATCTTTGTGAAATTTGYGTCTTTCCTGTCTAATTGGCGTGTCTTGGAGGAGAAACAATTCAGAACAGTGTTTGATTTCTAAGCATTTTGCTATCAAATGAGAGGTTGGCACCTGGTAGGGTTKCTTTCTCTGGTCTAGCTCTCTGTAGGTTTTATTGGAGGCATCAATACAGTTGACATAATTGTAAGACATTGATTTAATAGTTTCCAGACATGCTGAGATAGAATATTTACTTGTAATTTAGAGGGAAACAAATGCAATGTAGTGATTAAGTGATATAAATCCAAGTTCTGTGAATTTTAGATTTAATAAAAATGCACATTAACTTGCCTGAAGTTGAGTTAAATCTGCCTACGAAGTAAGCAACGAAATGGTAATTGAACTGAATGTGCAGTAGTAATCTAAGAATTTAAGTTTATCCATACTTGTAGCAAGGAAATAGCAGGAGAAAAATACACAAACTGCTTTTTTCAGCAAAGGCGAACTATAAAATTTTACTCTGCATATGATTAATACTTCTTTTTTTTCCATGTTTTATGTTCAGCTGGTCGTAAACCCAAGACCCAGCAGTCAGCTTTATCTGATGGGTCTCCAGATCTAGGTATAAAGAAGAAACCTAGAGAAGGCAAAGGTACATTTTTCCATTTATTGAGTCTTTAAAAGTAAGTAATGGATGTGCATGGTATTTGTCGCAGGAAATGTACATATCTTAAAAAAATGGATGGATGATATTGTACTGACTTCATTGGAGTTTTATTTGATGTCATCATATTTGTTAGTACAAGATCTAGCACAAGAATGTATCCTTTAGGTGTCTCCTCTAGTACCCTATACCCTCCACAGTTAATAGGCTTTCTTTAATTTTTTATTTGCTTTGCTTTGTGGTTATTGACTTGTGATGGTTTTTGTGTTGTGTATCAATTTAGTGCTACACGCAATTTATCAAGCTACTGCTGTAAGACTTGCCTGCAAGCAATAAAATTACAGGGATTAATTCCCTATAATCTAGGATGATTCAAAGATGAGCATTTAGAAAGGTGAGGTTAGGAATACAATTTCTCAGTTGATTGACAAACTTCATGGGAATATATTCCTTGGCTAATAGGTTCAGTTTTGTTTAAGGGGAAAAACAAATGATGCTGTGTTTCTGTATTGGTTCAGTGGAGGATKATGTCCTGGAGAGTTCTACTTTCCTAATGTTTCTCCAGATAAATAGAGGCTCCTTTCTGGACTCCAAGCCCTTGCTGTTCATTCAGCCTGAAGACAGATTGGGGCATTTGTTCACAGGTTATCTTTGAGGTGATGTGCAGTGTATGAAGTTTTCCCCTGGCTACAGCTGAAAAATCTGGATCTCTTCTCCATGTAGTGCACTGGAATTTGTTTGGAGATGATATGGCTGGGAGTAACAAAGTTTAATGACTCGTAGGGGCAGCATGATACCTGAAAGAGTGTGCACTAGTCAGTTCCACTGTTATTTTGAGATTTGTTTGAAAGCAAGGTCTCTGCTGTTTACATAATGCCTTATCTGGYTACAGCTCCTGAATCATGTTTGTCAGTAGGGCAAGGAAGAATGGGACTGACTTCATGGAGATGTTTGCTCATGGAAACCACTGCAAACACTAATTAAACTTCCCTGCAGTKMCCACTGTKGSTTTAGATTCRGTGTAGCAATGGACTTGAGTGGAGMTGRCAGATTTTGTATCTTYTATATTTAAAATTATATCTTAATTTTTTTTCCTTCTATAATCCTTCACTTTCTTTCAATTTCAGATTAGASCTTTCCATTATCTGAACAGTACTTACCAATTGTCCCAGATCCTAGTTTCCTGCACAAATAATTTGAAAAAGGAGGCCTGTATTTCTGTCTGCTCTCTACTGTACATTTTAGTACTGATGTTTTCAGCTCTATAGCTGCTTGTTTTATGAAGTGGGAGATGGTACCGCTTTGTGGTTTTCAGGAGATTTTTTAGCTTTAAAAAAAATTTATTTTTTTCCTGTGGACCTTCCTAATGATCTACTTATGTCTGTTGTTCTCATGAAGTATCTCATTCCATATTTTATACTACAATGCAGATAAATTAATTCTTTTTCTTGATGTCCTGCAATATATTTTGATAACTTGACTTGCTGAATTCAAATTTTTTTCTTATTTTAAAAAAATCACTTGCTGATATGCAGCATGTTTTTTGAAAACCAGGAATTGTTCTACAGTTTAGTACTATCAGAGTTAAGTTGTGGAGGAGGAGAGATGATTGTGCACATTTGGAAAAGGGATCCCTTGT
Organism: Malurus melanocephalus; assembly: GCF_030028575.1. Classification (NCBI taxonomy): domain Eukaryota; kingdom Metazoa; phylum Chordata; class Aves; order Passeriformes; family Maluridae; genus Malurus; species Malurus melanocephalus. Next base: position 318,660 of record NW_026623698.1, read on the forward strand.
TGGCATTCCTTCCTTTGTGCATTCTGGGTACTTTCTGGTGCAAAGTGAGGCGGCTGTTAATCTGATTTGATTATGCCCCAAAGTTTATTTATTCTCTTGAAGTTACTGTTTGCTTCCTAATACTGAAGCAACTTACAGTTTTGAAAAAAATTGGTTGCTGACCTACCGCACTTGGTGGTCAACCCAGAAATTCTCTTTTCTAAGGAGCTAAGGAATAAAATTACAGGGATTAATTCCCTATAATCTAGGATGATTCARWGATTCCTGAGTTCTGTTGTTKACTCTTTCCTCATACAGSTCCTATTCAAATGTCTCTGAAATCTAGTTGGATTTTGGTATCTCTTGAGTCAGTACTTGCTGTTGTTTGGAGCACATTGTAATGTACAGTTTTTCTCTATGAGGTGCTTTTCCAGAAGAAGCAACCTGTGATTTTTTTTTTTTTTTTTACTCTTTGAGGTTTTGAAAGATAGCTGACTTGTCAAAATCTGCAGCAATAGTCTTTAATCTGTCTTAATTTATCTTAATTATCTTTGCATGGCAAACGATGTGTTATACTAGGCCACTAGATCTCAGGAATTAATGACCCTTTTTCACACACACACACAAAAATATAATTTGGTTTCTGTCCTTGGAGGTAAAGAATTGTTATTAATGTTTCAAAGTTACTATTCTTGTGGATCAGTCTTAGTTCTCCCTTCTCAGAAACTTGAGGAGTCTTCCCCAGCTGTACAAGTTGGAATGTGATCTGCTCTTTTTCTTTGGTTTCTCTTCTCCCTTTCCTAAAGCTCATGGTCTGGTCATTGTGCWGACAGCCCCTGTGTTATGTTCTGTGGCATCCTGATAGTCACTGTCACACACCCCTTCTTGGGGCTCCTCCAGTGAAGATGACACACCTCTTGAATACCTGACAAGTATTAGAATACCTGACAAGCATTAAGTTCTTTAGCCTGACTTTATTTTATATCGCCCTAGTTACAGGAAAGTCCCTGGGATTTTTGCTCTGTGAATACTCACTTTCAAGAAGTTGGGCTGGCTTTGCACCTACAAGGATGTTGCTCATGGTGCAACATGTATTTGGGAAGGGTCAGAACATGGGGCTGTCACCAGTTAGTGTGATTGCCCCAGACCCTGGACATACATAACCACAGTTGAGATGGTTTATTGCTGCAGGTTGTATGTCTTTTAAAAATTACTTAGTTATATCCTCCTGTTCCTTCAGTGTCATAAAATATACTGGCATTTTCATGCTCTGTTTAATCAAATATGAGAAGAAAATTCTGAGCTTTTGTCTTGTTGARTAGATAGGTACTGACTTGGAATACCCTCCCACACTTCTTTTCAAGAACTGAGTGTTGGATTGAGCAGACTGATGTGCTGTATAGCAGATCCCCTGGATTAGCTCCTTTCAGAATGTAAATATTTATGGAAACTTCACTAAACTTAACAGMATGTTAACAGTTGTGCAGGTTACATCCTCTATGTAACATGGCTTGTAACCCAGGTCATGCAGAGTTACCTAAATATGGAAGACTTCCTGTTATCTTTAAAAGTGTTTTTTTTAACACATAAATGCTTTTTGATTATAGGAAACACAACGTACTTATGGGAGTTCCTTCTGGACCTTCTTCAGGACAAAAATACCTGTCCTCGATACATTAAATGGACTCAGCGAGAGAAGGGAATCTTTAAACTTGTGGATTCAAAAGCTGTCTCCAAACTCTGGGGAAAACACAAAAACAAACCTGACATGAACTATGAGACTATGGGAAGAGCTCTGAGGTAAAAATTATTTTTACCTCACTAAGTTATCTACTACAATTTTAAATCTGATTCTTAATTTTGTGTGTAGAAATACAACTGTTCTGAAATTTTAAAAGYTTTGCCCTCTTGCAGACTTAGCCTTCAGTCTTGCAGTCCCTATAACTTTTTATTTTGCAAATAAATTTGTAATTTTAATTCCTGAGGTATGTATTTGAAAGGTCGGATTTTTTTTCAGGTAAATCCTTCAGATCCTTTGCCACTGTGTTCTCCCAGCTTCTTTCCATACATCTCACATTGTAGATTTTACTGTGTTGCTTCAGGTTTTCTCGTTAACACAGAATGAGGTTTTCTTTAAAATCTGTCACTATATTGCTTACTATTTAATTGTACTTTCCTTGCAGATACTACTATCAAAGAGGAATCCTGGCAAAAGTTGAGGGACAGAGGCTTGTATATCAGTTTAAGGAGATGCCAAAAAATATAGTTGTCATAGATGATGACAAAAGTGAGTCCTGCAATGAAGATTTGTCGGTGCCTACAGATGAGAAGTCCCTGGAAAGAGTGTCTTTATCTGCAGAAAACCTTTTAAAAGCAGCAACCTCTGCACGTGGAGGAAAAAATTCCTCTCAGTTAAGCTGTACCAGAACAGAAAAAGCAGTCACCAGAGTTGTGAATATTGCCTCGCCAGCTCATGACACATCTACATCTCGTCCTTCAACTACCACTACTACTGTTTCAGCAACAACAGCTCCCAGGTTTGTGTTCATGTGGCTCTTAAATTTCCAAAGTCCAGTTGCTCGATGTACAAAAGGTTTGGGGTTGGGTTCTTTGCTTGCTGGTTTGACCTTTTCCTTTTTGTCTTTGTTTGGTTTTGGCTTTAAAAAAAAAAAAAAAAAATTTAAAACCTGTCTCTTTTAGAATTGTCTGTTCCTGTTGTCATCTGTAATGGTGCCCAGTGTTTTGACCTAAACACATATGTTTATTTTGTAGGACTGTTCGTGTGGCAATGCAAGTGCCTGTTGTCATGACCCCTCTGGGACAGAAAATTTCAACTGTGGCAGTGCAGTCAGTAAATGCAGGGTCACCAYTAATAACCAACACAAGTCCAACCACAGCAACAACTCCAAAGGTAGTAATCCAGACAATCCCTACTGTGATGCCAACCTCTGCTGAAAATGGAGATAAAATCACAATGCAGCCCGCCAAAATTATTACCATCCCTGCCACRCAACTCACGCAGTGTCAGTTGCAAACAAAAACGGGCCTGTCTGGGTCWGGAAGTATCAACATTGTGGGAGCCCCTTTGGCTGTTAGAGCACTAACCCCAGTGTCCATAGCTCATGGCACACCAGTTATGAGACTATCAGTGCCTGCCCAGCAGGCCTCTGGCCAGACTCCTCCCAGGGTAATCAGTGCAGTTCTCAAAAGTTCAGAAGTTAAATCAGAGACAGCGGTTTCGAAACCGGAGTGTGAAATGAAAACACTGCAGTTGGTAAAAGAAGAGAAGCCAGCGGATGGAAGCAAGACTGTGACCCAYGTAGTAGTAGTTAGCACACCCTCAGCTATTGCCCTTCCTGTAACAATGAAAACAGAAGGAATCATCACATGTGAGAAATGAAGAATTGGTTGCTTCCAGCGTGGACTTCTGACTGTTACGGTTTTGAATATACTGACATAATTGGGGGAGGGATGTGGATGCCACCACCAAGTCATAAAAGAGAGCTTTGGAATGTTAATAAATACACATATKTTGAAGACTTACTGGAAAAGAAATTATTTTCCCGTGTTTCAGTGGGAATTGAATCACACTGATATGCTGACAAAAACTGCCTCTTCCAGTTGGGAAACAGCTGAACCTGTGGAGAAGGAAAGAGAGTGGGACTGAAAAGGGACCAAACAATTCACTACGCTACCGGTCACCAAGTTACACTAAGACCTGGAACACTAAGAGCTGTGTGAGAGTTTTGCCTTTGTTTGTAGTTTTCAGGGGGAGAGGAAAGTCTCATTGTTACACAAATGCAAATTTGATGCATTTTATGTGCATACCAGCGATTACTACTGTGTGCCCACAGTACTCAACTGGTGCTAATGTGAAAAACTATGCTACTAGGTATTGTAGGAAGTGAAATAAAGGAGATTAAAGAGCTTCTAAAAGAAGACAGAGGCCTAGAGGGATTTTTGTATCATACAGCTTAAGCAGATTCAAATGGAAAGCCTTAGACTGATTTTCAGTTATYTTTCTTGAAATAAGCTAATGGCTTGTTTGTGTAAAGCTTTTTTATTAAAACAAATTTTTTAAAAACCTTGTACCTAGCACAGTATTGTTATAGAATGACATGTAACATATTTTGTATGGTAGTTAAAAGTCTGTCTGAATTTCTTAATCGTGTACAAAATAGCAGCAGGCTTTCTGCCTTCTGCTGTACCATGCCTGTGTCTCTCACTTAGCCTTGACATCTGWGCATACATTTCAGTTTCAACTCTACTCTCACTTCAAAGGTCACGCCCCAGCATGAGCTTTTGTCAGGTAGTTCTAAACCTGTAAATTTTTTTTTAGTTGAAGTTAAGAGGGAAGTACCAGTGTTCAGAACAAACTATAATAGTTTGTATATTCAACATTTGAAGTATATTCTATTTTGTTGTACTCTTGTTTCAAAGTGTATTCAAGTAGGTTTTACTGAAATACAGTAAGAAAACTTAACGGTGTTTGGTCTGCTTTTTATTTTTTACTTCTTTTTTGCTAACCTGTTAAATTTCTTTTCTTATTTCAAATCTTCCAGGCATTCATCCTAATGTAGATTATAGAGTGTGAAATTTTGGGACTCCTCACTACTTCAAAGGGCTGAGCAGCTCTCTCACTCAGTTACTGTTCAAATACCCGTGAAGCTTGCTGTAGCTGGTGAGCTGCTGTAGCTTCTGATGTAGTTATTACACTTTTTCAGGCTCGTGAGCATACACTTGAACTTYGAAATACCTAACTGCTCCTCCAGCWACACCAGATATTAGCTCCACATTTCCAGTCCATGTGCATGGCTTGAAATATAATTTACCCTGTTTTCATGGAGACCACACTGGCACCTCAGCCTGTGAGTAGACATGTGCCCATGGACCCCTAATTCCTAGTGATATGCCCTGGAAGGTCTTCAGGGCAGGAACTCAGGTAATCTTGCAATTAATGAAATCTAAATGACTAAGCACTTCGTGCCTGGAGGAGCAATTTTAACATGTCTGGAACTGGGGGCTTCCATAATGATGAAAGATGCCAGAATCAAATACTTACATGCTGAGAACCAAGTTACATGTACAGTCCTAGCAGCAAGGTCTATTCTTCCCTTCAACTGGAACATACAGCCAGGCCAGCATGTGGGGGATTTTGAAAGGCTTCTGGCAGAAGTATTCTTTTTCATACTCTAAGCAAGGAAGTGGAGTTTAACAACAAAATTAAGCTGAAGTGGGTAAAAACTTGTGTAGAGGCATCAATCTCTTCCACCTGCATCAACCCAYAGAATCAAAAGTTCTTACATGTGAACTGTGTTTCTGGCATGGGGTAGAGAAAAAGACCCCTTCACAGAAGGAAGTGGAGAAGAGGATTTTTTTTTTTTTTTTTTGCTAAGAAGTGGTAAGAAAAGGAAGTAGGGGAAGCTGGGCAATGGCTTGATTATTTTGGCAGTCTGCAAGGCACTGATGTTCTGGATAAAGAGAAATGGAACAGTGTAAAGAGGCAGGTGGAACAAATCTGAGCCAAAAGACAAGAGATAAACAATGTTTTTAAAACCTTTTTAAAGTTCAGTCTCTAAGAAATAATTTTATAAATGGCTGCTACTTGATTGTGTATGAAAGAGAAGCTGTATCTCAGACCATGAAATGTCTACGTTGAGTATTTGTAATTAAAACCTTTCCAACACTTATTTTAGATACACTGGAAGTCAAATGGGGACAAACTATCTTCCTGGAATTAAGTAAGAATCTCCAGCTGATGACCTTCTCTTAATATCAAGACTTATGTAATGGCAAAAACTAGAGGAATGAAGGCATACATCTCCACTTCCAGAGGGATAGTCAGCTCATAGCCAGCTCTGAGACACTCCCAGTGCTGCTGCATCTTGCCATGGAACTGGTGACGGTCCTTTGGCTCTCTCACCTGGCCACCAGTGAGTGGCACATGATACTGGCTGCCAGAGGATATTTGCCAGGAGTTCATGAAGTACAGTGGGAATCTCAATTTGTGTGAAGATGCGCTGAAATGGAAATAGGATGTTATCCGATTTTGTAAATTAGTGTATTTTCACTGGTGGATGTGATTTTACAGGAGGATGTGACTTCAGAATGAGGGAGCTTTGGTCAGATTTGTAACACCTGAAGCAGATAAATACAAGAATATTGAAACAGTATCAGGCTATACTCCCAGGCTTTTGCAATTCCATTGAAAAACGTGTTTTGTCAACATGTGAAAGCAGGACTCCTGTTTACATTTGAAGCTGATGGCTTTATGTAGAAGAGTCCAGGCTTAGCTCATCCTTGGCAAGCAGAAAGTCTTTTAGATGTGTGGGTGGAATGAAACTTGTGTGAAGTGAGAATGCTTTATACAGAATGCATTGAGACATAATCATGGTATCACTGATTTTRCAGATAAATACATTTTAATTTTTCTAATGTAATTTTTCTGTTGTAAGTCATAGGATGAAAAGAACGATGCTGTGTAATCCACAGGGGGAAAAATTTTAACTATGAGTTGCAACTCAGAATAAATGTCTGAGTATCAAAAATAAGAAAAAGTTGAAAGGGGAATCCCATTCCAGAGCCTGTTTTTGTTAAGTCTCTCTTGGACATCTTWGCAAAGGGTTCTGGSCCTTGACACAACTCAARTTGTCTGGGTAAAGCTGAAAGGAARGCTGAGTTCTTGGGATCWTCTGCTAAGTGATTTCATCAATTTTAGGGCTTTGGAGAATTACATCTGTGGTGATCAGGGATGAGTTGAGCCAGGGGCAGTCAGGAACTGAGAAAATGGAAAGGTGCCTCAAGTTCTGTACTCAACATAACACGTGCAGCAGGGATCTCGTCTGCATGTGAAGATTGCTACTGCCTGAACAAGCTAAGTGCAATTCTGCCTTGTAGAGATAGTTCAAATAGCAGGTGTTAAGCTTGTTAAGAAGATCCAAGTGACACTATCTACTTGGGATCTAACTGTTCTCCAGGAGAGATAGTGTTTTAACAAGCTTGCAATAGCTTCTGTCTTTCAGCAAATGGAACAAGAGAGTCAGTTCTTCCTAAGGCAGCCTTTATTCAAGATGAAAGCAAGGCATCTGTAAAGATGTTTTTTAGCCTTGGTGTGCTTATAAGGCATACAGCCACAAGAAGAGCTTGGAAGACATTTTTATTGTAAGAGTCATACTGCTATATAGGAAAAAAAAATCCTTGCTGCTTCTGAAAAGTATTTAGTGTACTGATATTTACAGCTGGCAAAAGCATTTCAGTGYGCAGGTGTTCCTCTTGCTGCACAAAACAAAGCAAGAGCAATAATCCATTTAAATTTTCCAAAAGAGTGTCTGCAAAATAAATTATGGCATGTACTGGAGTAAAAGGGTGAAGCTGCCTGGGAAGTTACMAATTAATTTCTGCAGCCTGTTTACCTTTTATTAAAATACAGCAGAAAGGGTTCATCACTGGGCTGTAGCAGGGATTTTCTGAGTATGATAGTATTAAGAATTGCCCTGAGATGGGAGGAGTCCCCAGCCTTTGCAGTTATTCCACCCCCTGCTTGCCTTGAAAATTACTCTTTAAGGAGATAAAGCAGTGTCTACTGTCACATGTCCAGGATGGAAGAAGGATCCCAGACCCTTTCCACCTGAGAAGAGGTTCTGCAGTGATGGCAATATACAAATCATGCTCTTTMTCCACAGTTTGGTTTCTTGTGAGGAGAGTTAGTGTTGTAAGCAAGGGTATGAATTAAAATGTTTTAAGAATCATACAGACACCAAATACTCCACTCTGAGAGTGACCATGGGAATTCTGCAGCTGCCATAGTTCAGTTCCTGCTGGTAGAGCTTCCTGTAATCGAGCCTGTGGCTCTGTGCTCTGGCAGAGGAAAAGGTGCCACTGATGGACACCTTGACTGGCCTGAGGAAAATGAAGCTGCTTATACAAAAGTGAAATGGAATCACAGGCTATTTGGTGGGAGTGGTTGTGTTTTTGGTTATGTTTCAGTTTGTTTTTAAATACAGACCTCATTTTGCTCTCAAGTCAGGGCTTTCTATCGCAAGTGTAGTTTCTTACAGAAACTGCCAAAAGGAGTCTGGATGGAAACTCCAGCTTCTRGTGTGACTTTTTGTGGTAGATGAGCAAGGATTGACTTATTAAAGGTACCATCTTACAGGTCTACTTTGTGGGTTGATTTTAGAAGTGTTTAGCTTCAGATGACCACAAATCTCAATTAAAAGGCACTTATATTATTTCTCCTCCTTGCAAGAATGTTTCAGGGGAGGTCCTAGGAGAAAATAATCCTGAAGGAGATGCACTGCATCTCACCCCCTCTGAGCAATTAAGAGTAGCCAGCACCATGAAAAGGAAGCTGTCAGTGTCTGGTATGAAACATGGCAATGCTCAAAGGTCTGTCTTTCTGCGGGACATTGGGAGTGTTGCACCCCTAAAGTGTCCCCATTCTGGCTTGCAGGGACACAATTTTACCAGCTCTTTCTTCTGGAATTTTTCTGAAATTCCAGCCGAAGCAGGTGCTGGCACGTTGCATGAGCCTGATAAGGGTATTCACCAAGGACATTSTCTCCTTGGTTGTAAAATCCTTTCTGTCTGGGGAAAGTCAAATCCACATAAATCCCGGGCTGGTTAAAGGGGCCTCTGCTTGGAAGCAGACCATTGTCCTCATCCTGCAAGGGTCAGGAATGTGTGCAGAGTGTGTGTTACAGCTGTGCAACAGCACTTTATTTGTTTGCCAGACATGGGGTGTATTTGTGTGGGAATTTGGGACTTCCAGTTGCCAGACTCTRTTTCACTTCTCAGCAATACAAGTACAGTAATTTATGGGCTGTGTAGAGCCCAAACCTGTGGCTTTTCTTCTCTTCAAATGAGGTTTTAGAAGCAAGTTGCAGATACAACTGCTTTTGTGAGGGGCCAGCCTTCCCAGGCACACTTAGCAGCCATCAGGGAGGAATTCTTGTACCATGCTTTGCAGGACTGGCCAAGTTTGTAGCTCCACACAATTGTCAGGGGAAAATTTACAGTAATACAGTATAGGTTGCCTCACTAACTAGGAGAGTGAGCAGCTTAACAGCCAAGGGTAACTCCCTATAGACTTCTTGTGAACTTTGGACATTTCAAATTAGAGAGTGTGTGCTGTTAAGGCAAAGCAGCTATGCCACTTTGACATTAGGATTTTCCCCAAAAGATGTCTAGAAGRGGAAGCATCACCACCAACTTGAATCTCAAACCAGTCGAGACACGCCCCTCCTTGGCAATAAGAACTTGGGACAGGGAAGTGAGAAAGAGCAGCAGAGATACTACTTTTTTTCTGAAGAGTTTTATTAACAAACACCTTGAACATTTAAAAGTTACTATGCACTCTACATGGAAGTACTGATTTATTTGCCCCACYTTTCTCAACCATCTAATCTTTCTTTCAACCATCATATCCTTCTCAACCATCTAAATGTCAGCCCAACTCCAACTGTTTATCTCTCTTCCCTCCTCTCTTCCTAGGGCATCTTCCAGCATAATGGCATGTTTACAATCCATATATGAAATTCCTATGTCACCAATTAGCATCACATGAGTTACTATACTAACACACCTCTGTTGTAGCCCAGATGCTTGGGCAGAGTTCCCCTCAGCCTCCTGAACACTGTTGCTGTACGATTTTCAATCAGATGCAGGATCACCAAATTCTCTCAATAAATAAATTTTATCTTCTAACAGGTTCCAGTGAAGCTTTAGATTCTGATGATAAATAAAAGAAAATCTTTCGACATTAAGACTGGCCCTTTACTGAAACAGCAAGATTGACAAGACTGCAAATTTAAAACATTTAGAAAACCAATACTCAAAGCAGAAGAAGAAACAGGCTCTGATTATCTGCATCCTCCAGAGGGAAGCACAGAAGAAACGAAGAGCCACTGTGTACATACCTACACGCTGTATCTGTGTGACAGAGACACACATTTTTCTGGAAAAGTAGGGGTGTTACTCTGGGTCACCATCAACCTCTGTTTCCTCACCTGTTCCTCCTGGAGGGGGCCTTCCTCACACTGCACTACGATCCATTCACTTCTAAGGAATTTGTCATCTCAGGTCGTGCAAATAGTAGCTCACACTACTATGAGCTTGGCTTTGCCTAAACTGCATTAAACTTCCCTCATATTGCAACAGTAAAAGATTTTAAGAGAATCTCACTAGGTAGTTGAACCTCACTCTTTGGTACTTGTGCAGAAGCTTAACATGAAATAAAATTAGCATTCTGTCGGGACAAGTTGTTTTACAAACACAAGTGTTTTGATTTAAATGCTAAGGCCTCCAYATTCATTAGAGGATTAAATCCCTAAATGGGGGCTTAGTGAAAGGATAAAGCTCATTTGCCTTCTAGTTTTCCAACCYTGRCATGGCAAGAGACCATGACAAAAACACTGCCTTCTTTCTTCCTCCCTCAAAGGCTGCACRTTAGTAAGGACTGAACAGCAASTGTAACTCTGAACAAGTGCTTGAAATAATTGTCAGTCAACAGTATTTCCTGATCTTTCAAAAGCATCCAGCTTTAAAGGTTTTCTCTAAAATAAAAGAGTGGTGAGTTCAGACACTGCAATACCAGGTGGCCTTCCAAGACATTACAGCAGTCTGTCAGGGTCTTGATTAAAACTGAAGTCACACACAAGGGACAGGTGATCRGAAGGGTAATTGAATGAGGGCAGCCTGTTGGGCCCAATTTGCTCTTCAGTCAGCAAGCCCAGGGCTGAGTTCACGTTCAAGGCATGCTGGGAATACCAGATATAATCCAGTGTGTGTCGGCACTCTCCCGAGGGCCGGATCTTCCACGTGGTGTAGGGGGGCTCTGACTGTCCATCGGGGCTCAGCAGCTTGTATGCACTGTTTAAATTGAGGCTGGAGTTGGAAAACTCCCTGTAGACCTCCTCAGTTGGCTCTGCATTGAAGTCTCCACAGACGATCARGGGGATCTTTGCTCCTTGGGTGATGTTCTTCAGGTTCTGGAGGAGGTCACACCCCTGTGCAGAACGGAACCTTTCCCAGCCCGTGCGGGCTTTCAGGTGSGTGACAGCAATGCAGAAGAGTCTCCCTGTTTCGTGGCACTTCAGTGTCTGAGCAATGGCCACCTGGTTGGTCTTCAGCTTCATGGCAGTCAGGCGGATGTTGGCGCTGTTGACGAGCTCGAAGCGTTCCTTGAGGAAGAACATGGCGCAGCCRTCGGGCCCGTTGTTCCGCTCCACGTCCAGGCACGGCGACCACGGCTTCGGGAAGAAAGTGCACTGGTAGCCCAAGCGGCTGAGGAGCGGCTCAAAGGTGTCRAAGTAGTGGTCAACTTCCTGCAGGCACAAGATGTCGGGCTTGTAGGCAAGGATCTCCTCCAGGATGAGGCATTTCCTCTCCTCCCATTTCAGAGCTTCCATGGGGCACTGAACAAAGTTGTCTTTGCCTTCCCCAAGAGCTGGAATGAAAAGGAAAGGGGGAGAAAAAACCCAAAAGTTACTGATAGCTGAAATAGGCTATCATSCTCCAGGTTTTTATCAGTTTACATGCAGGTCGTAGGTTTTCAAGAGTAGCTGGTGACTTTAACAGTGCCAAGTTTGCCAATGGGTGTGAGAACCCCTTCTCGAGCCACTCAAAAAAGAAGTTCCTTTTACAGATACAAGCTATATTAAAGACCTCCTCCCCCTCTGCCCACTACACAAGGTCAAGTACTTCCACATGTGGCTGCTGCAGCTTAAGTTTAAATAAAATAAAGTGATTTAACTGTAGAAGGTTAAGGCAGTCCCTATGAGGGGAATTTCCCACCCCAAAACATTTTAAGATGAGGCTGTTGCACAAGTCAATTTACAGCWTTGATTCAAAAGTATCAGTTAAAATTATTTTTAAGCATTAAGAATTCCCATAGCAGATCTGAATTCCTGGATAGTACACCAACAAAGTAATCAGAAACTAAASAGAAAGTTTATAAAGAATAAAACTCAGGAAAATTATGAGTCTTTTCTGGGCCTAACRATTACCTAAAACTCATGGGTCCCAGCATTTAGAATACACTGTGTTCAGTTAGGACAGGAATTCAGGGCTACCTTTGGCATCAAGAGTTGCAAGGAAAGACCTTTTTTTCTTTTCCTATAAGACAAAAGGCAAGCCACTATTTCAAGTGCTCACAACATTCCCCCTGGCCCTCAGTCAGTTGTACCTCATGCAGTTCACTCCTCTCCCTTTGCCCTGACAGGGTTTTCACTGCTGCATTTGGTCTCAAGGTCATACTTTGAGTTCACAAGCATCTCCTACCTTGGGCCAGGATGTTCCACTGCATGACCCGGATGGGGCGGTGGTTACTGGCAGCATTTTTCTTCAGATTCACAAAGTTCCTCTGAAACCGGGGYGGCCGCTTCTGCAGAACAATCTGACACTCCTCCAGCAAATCCTTGGGGTCTATAGGATCCAGCTGTGCTGAGTCCAGCTGCTCCAGGCAGTCCTGGTGCTGGGACACGGCACCACTGCTCAGCGTCTTGGCGAGCACGCTGTAGAGCCGGCTGGTACTGTTTCCCATGGAACACACTGCAAGGGAAAAATTGGTGTTAGAGATGGTCCACTAGGACTCTTGTCACCACTTGGGTGCCTTGTTGCAGTGCCAGCCATTGGTGATTTGTGTAATAGCCCGTTCCTGAGTCTGAGACAAAACAAGGATGCAAAGTCCTGTCCAGTCTCAAGTTCTGCCTRTCATTGGGGGCTACAGCCTACAAATGGCCTGGTTTAAGACATGATGCTGCTGTCTTCTAAGGCAACAAAGAAATCTTTCAACCRGAACAGCAGGGCTCTGCACATACAGGAAATGGAACAGAACACACTTCTTCCCTGCTCATAGAGGACAGAGCCCACCAGGTGGACAAATGCTGCTTGCTACTTACTTCATGTGCAGCATTTGCTTCTGGTGGAGATGGCACTCTATATGGCCTGGTACCCTGTGCCCATCTGGGATGCCTCCAGGCTGCAGAGCAGCCAGCAGGGTGGCTCATTCCCTTAGGTTAATATTTAACAGGAATCTCTGATCACAGCATCATTTATCCCCAGAGCAGTAATGCTGTCATAAGCATGAAGCAGCCAGACCATTCTGCTGGCTTAGGCCTCAGGATGTAGAGTGGAGAAGGCAATGTCTGCAGCTCCCCCTCACATCCATATGTTCTTTCCCCTCATTCTCCTTTCTCCCTTTATCTCCTTGCTTCTTTGTGCTGTGCCTCAGCTCGACAGCTTTCTCTGCTCCCTGCAGTCCTCTTTGGGCAGCTGCTCCTCACCCAGCCCCGTTTCCTACAGGGAGGTCCCCCCACCCACATGGGGTCACAACTGTGCATGTATCCCTGCTCTGTTTTGCCCCTTGGCTTATACATTCGTGGTATTTCTGCACCATGTGTGCCCCAAGAGCTCTCCAACCCTTTCTAAGGGAGAGGGCTTTGCCCCTTCAAACACAGGCAGGAAGSGCAGTGCTTGCACCACAGCAACTTGCATAAGAGGCAACGCTATGTTTTGTTGTTGTCTCAACTTATTTATTTATTCTGCATGCCTTTTGCAAAGGGAATCTTAAGCAAAAGAACTATAGTGTTGCACTGCTGTTGGCCCACAGTGGTTTTTAAGTTTATTTGTACATCTGAGTTACTCAAAAAAGGAAGAGCATGAAATTGTCATTCTCCTGCTCACATCTTGCATCACATTTGGGGCACTACCMAACACATCTCCATGTGCAGACTGAACGACAGCATTACCAATTGTAAGAGCTGGTGACAGAAGCACAATTATGACAGGCAGAWAGATGGAAACTCTAACAGTTCAACAGACACACTCAGGAGGAAAAGAAAGACTGCAGTATAAGCCTCATGTCCTTGTATTTAGGAAAACAGATACTTTTAAAAGACACTAAAAACTACTTGCTTTAACATGTGTTTTGTATATGTGAGYCCATGGAACAGTTCTAAGAAAGTTGTGAACTGGGAATTTAGATTGGATGTAGGATGTTTCTCCTCATCTGCATCCTTTTAAAAGTACCAGGAATTCCTCAAACTGAGATGTGATCTTGAGCTCACACACATGAACGTCTTCCCAGGGAAACTATGTATRGTGTTTCAATTTCTACAGTCTTTCTCGGTTTACAGTTCTTCTCAAGAAGCCAAGTACTGCTGAAGTAGAAGAAATGGCATTCAATGTTGAAGAAAAACAAAAAATCCCTAAGCAGGACCCTAACATGGCTGTCAGGGGGGAAAGGGAGCAGGAATGAAAGCGTGCTCTGTGCTGGACACGGAAGGGTATAGTGTACACACAACCAGGGCTATCATACAGCCATGCAGAAACCCAAAGAAATCAACAGAGCTCTCAAGAGAASCTCCACAGGGACCCACTCACCTATTTTTAGGGTAAGCACAACCCATAGTTAAGTGCTGCAACGGGAGATAAGAACACAGTGTTTTCTGCTGCATCAGGAATGCTGTCAGCAGCTAAGTACAGCCCCTGGCATTCCATGGATGAACATGGCTCACGTGGGGCTCTCCAAAGGAATACTGGGGAATTATTGCTCTCCAAGAAGCCATTAAACAAGAACTTAGGCTGCTTGTGGCCTGCCCTGAATCAGAGGGATGGTGTTGAAAGGGACAAGGTAGGTGTAAAGCAGCTGGAGCCAAAGGTCTGCTGGCAAAGCCCTGAGCAGCTTACAGCTGTTAAAGCAGGATCAGGGCTAAGTTCAGCCTCCACCTGCCAAGCTGCAAACAAAGCCAGAGTATTGTCTAAATCTCATCATCCCTGGCAGATCATGGGGCATCCAGTTCTTTATGGGGCATAAAACATAGTCAAACCTGTGCTATGGCCCAAACAGCTTTTAAAGTCAGTCGTGTCTCAGGAAGGAAAAACAGCTTCAGTCTTCTTTTGAGGACCCAGAGAAGATTGTGTGRAAGGGGGTCTGGACTGTAAATTAAGCACTTTCAGTACTGGTATAGGCAGCTTGAGAAGTCTTGGCTGAAGGAGTGGGCTCCTTGGGAAGACTCCAGCCTAAGATGACTGCTGATTACACAAGTTCTTTGTCCCCAAAGTGCTGAAATCATGACAGCATAGACWGAGGTGCTCTGCAGAACAGTGGCCAGACCAACAACCTGAACATGGAAACTTCAAACACAAAATCCATTTTGATATTTCTGCAACGCTGAACGATGTCCACAGTACTCAGGCTTACAGTACAAGTACAAGGTCAGCAGTCCAAACTCTTACAGTGCAAGTTAAGTGACCTGTAACTTGCTGGGATAAAGTGTGCTGCCAGTGCTGTGTCACTATGGCACTGGTGCAGGCAGAGGAACAAACAGACTCCTGAGCTTCCACTGTAGCAGTGGGTAGTGAACATGAAAGTGATGTAACAGGGAACACCTGCTCAGCAATTACTATTCAAAGTGCTTAAAATCAAAAAGCACCTTCCTCTCAGCAAAGATGCCACCTCAGCATAGYAATGGTAAGGGAAGAATTCAAACTGTGAATTAAATATAAGAACAGTGTAAAGTTGAAAGGTTTCTTGCATCATCCAGCACAGAAGAGATTAAGTTCCAGGATCTCAAGCAACAAGCTGTCAGAGACTTTATTTTAAGGACTTTGCTTYGGAGATGAGGGCTGCAGAGGGGTATTGGGTGCTGACCTTTTGGGTAAGGTAAACAACATTCTCATTTCCCTTCCTTTCAGGTCATACCTCAGAAGCCCCACCTTGTTTWCTGCAAGGCTTTCCCTGACAGGTGAATGGCTTTACACACCTGCAGCCTGGCCTGGAATTGCTTCAGAGGCTGGCAGCAGCTASAGATGCCCTCCCTGGAACCCCAATTCTAGGAACAACTTAACAAATGTCATCCCCTTGTGACAAATTCTGTGCTACAGGGTATCACACTACATGCACAGCCTTGTTTGGTACAGCAGTGAGAGCTCCTCAAAGCAAGGCAGGAGCTGCCTGTTCTCAACAGGCAACACCAGAAAGAGGGAACCTCAAATCCTGCCTCCAGCAATATACAGAATCAGTACTTGGCACAAGCTCTGGAAACCTTTTTCCTAATGAGTGCATAACCATGAGCTTGATTCTGCCAGCTCTCAGACACATATGCTCCTCTTCCCTATAGTGCCATGAAGCTTCAATTTTGCCATACTGGCCATCCCATTGAGGGAGGGCTGGAACTAGATGACCTTTAAGGTCTCTTCCAACCCAAACCATTCAATGATAAAGAGCTATYACCTCTCCCACCAGCAGCTGTGTGAAGCAATGGTGGCTGCTGCCCTAAAGCCCCGGCTTTCAGGAGGAATGACGCTGGGTGTGCATTCTGAGCCATTGCCACAAAACAGAGGTGGCTTTAGGCTGGATCYGAGCATCACTGCCCTGCTGTGGGTCTGGTGGCACTTAGGGGGCACGGAGTGGGGCACACGCCAAAATGTCTGCACAGGCACGGAAGGACGTGGGCACTTTCCAAATCTCATGTGGGGAATGAAGAAAGGAGTGTAATTAAAGGTACAGGCAAATAAGGATCTGATGGCTGCTGCTGCCTGCCGGAGGGTAACCTGGACTCTTCCCACACAACTCTCTTGAGTGAAAAAAACCCACCGTGAGTCAAGCTCGTCTTAAACAAATTGRCAGCTGAAGAGGACAGCTCAGCTATCCCGAGAGCACGCTCCTGACAGCGGCATGTGGACATATGTCCCACATGTCACCCCACCGATACCCGGGGTCACTCCAAGCCCCCAGCCTACGTGTGGGGACAGAGGGTGCCCTGTCCCTCCGCTGGAGGACACCGAGCCAAATCCTGTGCACACCGGCGGTGCTGCGGCATGCTGCCCGCTCACACCGGGTGGGCGAACGCCACAGCGCTGCCCTGGAGCCCAAATGCCGGCCTAGTCCCGTAGAGGTGGCTGGCGCAGGGACACGGGGACACGGCACACCCTGCTGTGGGCTGTGGGCAGGGCGGTCCAATGCCGCTCCGACAGCAGCAGCCCAGTGCCCGGCTGTGACCCCGCCCGGTTCTCCGCACCCTCCTCGGTCGGTACCCACCTGTGCGGGGCGGCGGCCCCGGGGCGGGCGGGCTGCCCGCGGGTGCCCGTGGGGCGGCGGGGCCGGGCGGGAGCGCGGCGGGCACAGCCCCGCGGGCACAGCCCCCGCCCCAAGCCCGCGGCCCCGGTATGTCGGGGGCTGTGTCGGAGGTTCTGTCGGGGTTGTGTCGCNGGGCGCGGGGCCGCGGCAGGCGGGAGGCCGAGGCGGCGGCGGGAGCGCAGCAGAGGGCGGGCAGCGCCGAGCAGAGGCAGCGTGCGGGGCTCTGGTACATAGTCCCGGCGGGACGGAGCAGGAGCGGCGGGATCGTGCGGCACCGGGCGGGAGGGAGGCGTGCGGCTGCTCCCACGCCCGCCCGGCTGCCGCGCTTATAGAGTCAGCGGCGCCCGCGCCSGGCGTACATCGGGCACTACCACCCGCGCTCGGGGGGGTGGACGAGGTACAAACAAACACTCCCGGCAACGCCACCCGCACACCGAGCCCGCCCGCGGACACCGRCGGGGCGCTGCTTCCCGCGGCCGGCCCGTGGCTCCCGCTGTCGCTGGCGGATACCGCTGCGCCGGGAAGAACGCGCCCCCCGGCCGCTCCCGGCTCCCCTACCCCGCCGTGGGGTGGTGCGGCCCGGAGGAGGTTTCCCGCCGGTGATGTCACAAGGGGCGCCCTCCGCTCCCACAGACGTCACGGCATGATGGCGGCCCCGCCCCGCCCTGCCGGGGACAGCGGGGACAGCGGGGACAGCGCTCAGGTGGCGTGGGGACCCGTAGGCAGCCGCACAGGCCTTTGCACCGCTGGGGTGAGGCGCTGGGGTGCCTCGCCGAGCCCCGCGCATCCCCTTCCCGACGCTCGTTACGCCCTCAGGACCGCATGCAGTGAAGGATATTCCCTCAGCGCAGCACCCGCACATGCCTTCCCCTGTGGGAGCCTGCGGGGCGCTGGGTTGAGGCAGAAGAGTGAAACAGCCCCCGATAAGGAGGGTCTGGGCTCCAAGGCAGGGAGCTGGGGGCCTYTTTGTTGGGTACTCTTGTTCCCTCCGCCTCCCGCGTCGCCTTTGCCTGCAAGGCCTTGTGTCGCTCCAGAGGGGCCAGGGGCAGACCAAATTCCTGTGCTGAAATTAGGGCAGCTAGTCTGAACAGGCTTCCTTATGAAAATGCGACTTTTTTTTTGTTTCCCCAGAAATACTCGGTACTGTGTGTGTTTGGCAAACTGGAGAGGGGGCTTGGCGAGGCAGATGCCTTCTGTGAGGGATGCTGCTGCAGGAATTAGGGCATGCTGGCAGCATGGCAGCCAAACCTGGCTCTGCTTAAACGCACCTGGCTCATCCCTGTTTTCCTCAGGCCTTCACTTGCCAGGGACATGGCCTTAGGGCACGGCCACTGATTCATGGGCGTTGATGTTCTGGTGTCTACTGTGTTAAGGTTCCTTTTTTTCCAGCTTGCTGCCTGCTGGGCTTAGGGTGATTATAGCCTTCCTCTGGAGACAAGAGAGAATAGTAGAAACCTATAAAGACCTCCAGGATCATCAGGGTGGAAGGTTTTGTTTAGGGCCTGAGGGTGACCTTGTTTTGCTGGGCTCACAAGCCCCAGCAGTGCAGTGCACCAACCATACAACAGGATGGGAGACACTGGGGGGACACCCAGGAACAGGGGCATTCAGGAGGCTGAGGATGCTCCCAGTCCTGTCACATTAACAGGGGCATTCAGGAGGCTGAGGTTGTTCCCAGTCCTGTCACATTAACCCGATGGAGTCAACAACCCAGCTCTGCCATTGCCAGACAGCTCAAGAAGGAATCAATATGAATGAATGGTGATCCTCAAAAGTATGATGCAAGCACTAAAAAAGAGCGTTCCAGAGCAACCTCAGAACAGTTGTCTCAGTTCAGCAGCATCACAGGATAGGCTCCACTGCTGAGCAGAAGTCAGATTTTGGAAAGGATCTTACCTCAGTTCTTTTTCTTGGTGCTGTCAGGATGTATTACCTGCAAGCTGCCTGTGTGGGTGATGTGTGACCTCGTTCCAAGCTGCAAGCAAAGGCAATTTCACAACTGCCCCAAGCTCCCAGAAAACTCTTGTCTGTTTTGTTTTTGGGCACAATTGTTAGCATGCCTTTGTGTACAGGGGAAGGGGTATTCTGCAGTGGCTAAATTGGTCTGCAGGACTGGAAGCAAATGCAAGGTGCCATCAGAAAGAGGGGATTTGTCTTTTCCACTGGGATGTCATGAGAGCTCTGACTTTCTAGGTGCTTATCTTTTCTAATCAAAACAGCTGATTCCTGCTTTTCCCAGTGCAGGAACTGTATCTTGGCTTTGCTTGGGCAACACTGGTTGATCCCCTGTCCTTGTGGCAGCCTTTTAATCTRTTTGCAGACTGTTTTTCATGGGCGTAGTCTTTAATTTTCCCCTGTAAAAATAAAYGTGCTTCTTTTACATCATGTCTTCTAAATCTTTTCTTACTGCTCTCTCCTCAGGCCCCAGCTCTTCCACACTGTCTCCTGTGCACAGCCCACCACAAATCTGCTTGTCTTTCTTTGTGATACTCTCCATTCCAGCCACATTTGTCATTGTCATTGTCAGGTCGTTTCCCATCACAATTTTCTTATAGTGCAAGGAACTTAACCTTCCCTTTTGAGGGCAGGTGCATTGTTTTTCTTTCATCATCTGGTACCCCTCTTCTTGGATTTGCCTGGATTTTGGAAGGCACTTATTAGGGGTTCAGAGACAACTTGGGAGAATATCTAGAGTCTTCTGGGATGATGGAGGTTRSTGTTTCTTCTGYCCATCCTCTACTYGCTTTGCTTCTCTGCTTCAGACTTYTTTGTCTCATTTCTAGARCTGGGTTTRATCCTTGTACGATTYKRATGCTTTGGACCCTCTTGGCTCTGACTGATTTCATCCCAGTTTCCHTCCTGGAGGCTTGTGCTAATTCTGTTGTTCTCATCTGTAATTTTATCTATTTTTGTTCTTCATTACTTTTTTGATTATCAAAGCATAGATGGTTGTAGTTTCATAAGCCCTCTACCGATGGTGTTTTTTTCTCTCTATGCTTCTTTTCTCTTAAAAATACATGTACGGAGCAGCTGAAGTTTAGAAGATGGGTCCTAGATCTTGGTGTTTAAACTTGCACCTGGCTGCCCTTCGTAAGCAAAATACTCTAATGTAAATGCTTTTAAACAGAGTGAAAACCCCAAGAAAGATAATTAAACAGCAGGTAGGTAATTAGTACCCTAGTACCTTTTTCAGTTTTGTTTTCTGTAAAATGAAGTAGAGAGTGCTGGGAGCATGGGGGAGAAGCAGCTGGAGAGCCTGGGAGGGAAAAGGCTGGAGCTTGGGTTTCTCTGCTTTCAGGCATGTRGACCACTCCTTGAAGATGTCTCAGCTCTGATTCATATCCTTTCCACTTTAAATATGCACAGAAGAGACAGAGACTTGGCTGCCATACCCAGGAGCCCTGGTTCCTTGCTGGACTCTGCACCTGGCTGGGCTTGTCTGCTTTCAAGTCTGGGCCGCATTATCAGAAGGGAAGACTTGTGACTAAGAATTTATTTCTTTGCTTGTTGTGCATGAACCTCTGTAACCAGCTTCTTTCAGAAGACTAGACACTTCTGTAAGGAAAGAGTGTTTAGTGATCCAAGGAATCCTTGAGGTGTCCCAATGGCCCTATTATTTCTTCTTTTGGCAAAGAAAATCCCAAACACTAGTGGCCAAGAGGATAGGTAGCCTGGGTTTTGCTGCTGACAGATTAGAGACTTGGTGACAGGGAAACTGCTGGCTTTGTGCTGGCTCCTTGAGCGGGAGATGAGGCAGCTGGGTCCATCTCTGAGCCCTAAGTCCTCAGCTCCTGGCAGGAATTTGCTGGCACTGAAGTGCATCTTATTCTGATGGTTCTCTGTTCTGCTCTCCTGCCCCATATGAAAACCCTTGGGTTTTCCCCAGAGCTGGTTGCTCATCCTCCTCACCTCCTGTTGCAGCACATTTCTTGGAGCTGCTCAGCACCCAGCAAGCTCAGCAGTCCTTCAATAACCAATGAGTGGCAGTGCAATATGTTTGTTATTCMCTTTATTTCTCTGATGACTCAAGTAGCTGGGTTTAGGCCAAACCGCCTCTTCATGTGATCTCCAAGGAGGAAGGACAGAAGGTTTCCTGCTTCCTGCTGTACTGAATGTGCTTTTCTCTGTTCTTTTGAGTGCTGGCTTTCCTTAGTTCTGTGTGCCCATGCTTGCATGACAATAACGAAGGCATTTGTGAAAGAAACAAAAGTTGCTGGTGATGCATGAAGCTGTTTTCCACACATACCACTCTGTTCCCAGAATTTGGACTAGTGGTGATTTAGCTTYGAAATGTGAATCAGTGTTTGCTTGGCATTCCTTGGGGTGATTCAAAAGTCCTCTTAGCCTTCTATGGAAAATAAAAGCCTTCTGAAAATACACAAAAGATATGACTAATTTTAGGTACATGTGACTTAAGGAAAAGAGAGAAGTTTCTTCATTAATTTATCTCAGCTATCCCGTGTGCATCTGACTGATGTTTCCACGAACTGGGAGCAGTGAGAAAATGGAGAGAAGGGGTCCTGGTCAAAGGGTGCATAGGCTATGAGAAATGCTTTTTTTCTGAGTTTTTTACATGTTCTTATGCTGAAGATGCTGATGTTTCAAACATCCTGCCCAGACTGTTAATCCTTTTCCAATGATGCAGAAATCACAGGACCAGCAGGCTGTTGCTACTTATTAAAAAAATATGACTTTGAAGTTTTTCCACATCTAATAAAAGCAATGATTTCCACAAACTCTAATTCCTTGGGATTAGTAATGGTTCTGAGGATAATGATCCTTCCACCTCCTTAGTCACTTCCTCCCACCCGGTCATCCCTGTGTCAGGAAAGCATTTGTGCTGTGTTTGATACTGCTGCTCTCACTGCCAACATTTTAAGATTGGAAAAGCATTCTCTGAAAGGAAATTGCCATCTCTGGGGAGATGGACAGCAATCACCGGAGTGTCACAGTGATTCAGTGTCTCAGTGAACTGGAGGAAGTCTGTGGCAGTTTGACTCTGTGCAGCACAGATGGTTCTGAGCGTGGTGGGTTTCAACTTCCTGGAGCACACAATATCCCAACACCTGATTTATCCCATGAGCAATGCCATCACGTGGAGTGTGGCTACTTTCCTGTGGGATGCCTTGTGCTCCCCAGGATGCCCTTTTTCAGGAATCCTTCACCTCCCCAACATCATGCTGCTCTGGGGCTTTCTCCCTCCCTGGGCAACTGGCTGCCAGTGCTTGCCTGCTCTCCCCTCCCTGCCTGAAGTGAAGGAGGGCGGAGATTTATGTGTTTAAAACAGGCAGCAYTGCCATAGAGAGCTGAGATAGCTTTCCAAAGCACTCAGCTCTCATTTGTCAAGCATTTCAGTCACTAAAGCATTTCGCAAAGTGGAGCTCTGCCACTTGAACCCAATATCTGTCTTGCTGAAGAATGAGTAGCAGCAAGTCTGGGWAGCAGATGATAAAGTATTCAGGCAGTTAAGGAAGAGGGAATAATAGTGACGCTTCTGACAACTTGTTAAAGAAACCTGCATATCTCTTCATCTCAGATATGAATGTACACTACAGTGGGGATGATTAAATAGAGTACTTAATTTTTAGAAGAAGGTGTCTGTTCTAAGAGATRTCTTTGGAATCAAAATTTTCATGAGGCAGCCAGACTTTGGCTTGACTTGCTCAATATCTGTCTGAATCTACTTTCTGATACTTAGTCATTTTTAAAATACTTATTCATGCTCCAAGGACCATATTTTCTTTGGGCAAARCCATTTTAATTTCCTTCTATGTGTGCTAATGACTGTGAAGGGAACCACTGAATAGCTCTCCTTGTAGCCACTGCAGCCACTTGTGCTGCAATGCTCACCTGTCTCTGAACAAGSGGTGGATCATTAATTTCCATTTAACACATGTAGCAAACATATCCATKCAGCCCTTAGTCTGCCTTTTGAGAGAGGAAATGGACACATTATCATTTAGGATGTTGTTGTGACGGTTGTAGCTTCTGAGCAGCTTTCAGATGGTGACAGGATTTTAGAAAGGTTAGTCCTGGCAAGGCTACCATTTCCTGACCTGCTGGAAGGAAGTGATGCAGGAGTGGTTCACTTGCCTCTACTGAGAGCCTGAGGCAAACGGGAGGCCAGTGGAATGAAAACGTGGCCGGTGAAGTGAAAAGGTGGCCAATGCCATTGAAAAGCCTGGGATTTGCACAATCTTTCCAGAGCTCAAATCAGTGAAGGTGCTGCCCCTGTGGAGCTTCTGGTGGTGATGTACTTCCTAGCACAGAGGAGTGCAGAGGAGAAGTGGATCTGGGGCTGCCCAGTGGTATCATTCATTGCCTGCTCCTCCCTGGCACCTATTCAGAGGTGTTCTGCAAGTGCTGCTCCCTGACACATGCTCCAAGTGGCTGAAGATCCATCCTCCTTCCTTATGACTGCTTTGGGATATCTTAGGCTAAGATAAGGAYGCTCTTCTTGACATAAGCATCACTTTTCTTACCTTGCTTTTGTTTGGGATGCTCTTGAAAAGCAAAGTGATGCATACTGATGGAGAACTGTGATCTTTGATGTGGGGATGCCGAGGACCCTTGGACAGGCACTTGCACTCCTCATGTAAAAAATGACGCTAATTTTCATCTTTGGAAATAAATGCCACTTTTACTTTTCATGCTCTGTTACCCTGGTTTCACGGTACCTTGGTRCCTCAGTAAAGAAATCCGCCAGTCATCAGTTTCCAGGCAATAAATTTGTAAATGAAGAGTGCCTGGCGTGGTGGAGCCGGCAGCCAAGCTGGGACTGGACTTTCCCCAGGGGTGTGCTCGGTGGCAGCACACCGGTTGGGCCTGGAGGCAGAACTGCAGGCAGCTCCCACTTTTGCTGCTCATCCAGCTCTGGCCAGCATCCCACTGTGCCTGCGTCACTGGCCCTGCTGGTTGTGCAAGTGTCCCTGCACTGCTGTGACCCACAACAGCTTTCGTAACCTGGCTGGCCAGGGCTCTGTGGGCTTTGTCCTCTATCCCACCTGGACCCTGGTGGCTTGGCTCAGTGCTGACTGGCCTCAGCAGGAGTAAGCCTGAAATTCAGGCTGAGAAGCTCTTGGTGCTGCAGTACACATGAAATTGGAAGCTCCCTTTTGAGCAYATGGTTTTGAGCTTTTTGTGCCCTCTGCAGCCGCCCTGACCAGGCTGCAAGTGGCTGAACAGCCCCTGACCCCTCTGCCCTGGTCCAAGTGATTGGCAAAGCCTGAAGTTTTGCTGACTTCCAGCCATGGAGACAGGGTTGGGTCCTGGCCACTTCCCTGGTGGCCAGCTGGGCTGTGTCCTCTCYCCCGTCAGGGGATGCTTTGCCAAGGTAATGCAAACAAGTCGTGGCAAAGGCCACCTGGGCTGTGTGTAGAATAGTTYTGCCCTGCAAGAATGTTTTGCTTATTTGATAGCAAATAATTCCCTACTTGCGTTACATCAAACATAGATTTAATTATGGATGGATTTTTGTCCTTCCAGGGCAGCTTTAGGAGACATGAAAAGGTTCTCTTCCCTCTGTGGGTTCTCAGTTCCCTCCTGACTCCAAACACCCTGGAGTTTTGGTCAATCTGCTGTTTTCCTCAGAGAAGAGCTCAACTTTCTGCCTTGAGTGTGTTCTAATAATTTCTTTTTTTGAAAGAAGTTCTAGTGTCACCTCTGTGTCCCAGGGGTATCAGGGGATTGATGAAGGCTCTCCCTAATAGAATGCTGGTAGCTCTAAATCCAGAAAACAGTTTGTAGAGAAAATCTGATGAGGATGATCCATGCAGGGTGAAAGCATTGCTCTGCCTGGCACAGCTGTCTTCAGGGAGTTATCAGGGCAGTCTGAATGCCTTCACTGCCATGTGTTAGTCCCCCCTGACTTCTCTTCCGTGGTTTTACTGCCATGGGATTCGCTGTGTCATGACAGCTCAGATCTGGCTTTTGGAGCATGTGCCACCTCCATCTCCTGTTCCTGGGTRTACAGCATAGAGCAGGCAGCCCCTGACGAGCTCTGGCTAATGCCAGAGAGGTGCTCTGTGGCAGCAGTGGTCTGAAGAATTTTTGGTTTTATTATCTCCCAGCTGCCTGGTGAGTTGTGCAGGACCCTTCTRAGCTCCTGTTGAAGCTGTTTCTTTAACTGATATTTCATCTTTGGCTTCTCGACACGAAGTAGGGATGCCCTCAATGACTGACAAGGTGAGGGCAGTGAAAAAGTCATGCAATATATCCATGAATGTACACTAAAAAAACCCTGAAGTTACTTCTGGGGTGGTATCAGGATTTCTGTCTGTTGGATGGACAAGGGGCAGTTTTTGAGTAACTTGTCCTTTGCAAGGGAGCAGAAACTGCCCTGTGAAAGACCTTTCACCTCAAGAAATAAAGACCTCGTTTGACATTAAATCCATTTCCCCTCCACTGAGCTGAGTCTGGGACAGCAGCAAATTCCTCCTGAGATGAACAACAAGCCCTGGGCATTCAAATTCATGGTAGGAGGACTGTCCAGGCAACTCAGAGGCAGCCCAATGACCTAGTCCAGCAGCAAGGCAGCACAGAGCAAATCTGTGAAAAAATATGCTTGCAAACATTGAAGCCACAGTGGTTGATCATTAGCAACACTCCARTGAGGCTTGAATGTGTGTCCTGGAGGGGAAAGGCTGTTTCATAATCYGTGACCTAACTGAGCATCCCCCCTGTGGTGCCCTTCAAGATCTAAAGTCTGGCAAAGTAAAAGTCTGTTTTTCCCTCTGACTTGGGGCTTTTAGGGCGCTGTCAAGGGGCAGCATTCTGGCCTGGTGTCAGGATTGAGCAACCCTGGAAGCACCTATTCTTCATATGGTGCAGGGCAGACATATGCAAGAAGAAAAYCCCACTTGCCACAATTGACTGAAAGCCTGTCTGGCCGCTGGTGAGTGGTAGCCAAGTTAGCATTATCACCAAACCTTCTGTAATTGCTATTCTGACTTTTCTTGCAATTGTATGAAATTATCATTTGACTGCTCGTGAAACAGCATGGTTGTATCGCTCTCAGTTGCGATGGCCTCTCTCTTTAAGGAAATTTTACCACATGTGTTGTCACCTTCATTTAAATGGCTGAGAATCGATATGAAGATCAAAACCTCCATTTCCAGGTTCTGAGACGTTGTGGTTTAGGAATGGTAGTCCCCAATTTAKTGTTCCCACTGATTCTCCCCAGACCATGGGCTGCTTGCTCACTTTCCYCCTKCTCCCCCTGCAGCAAAAYGGAGAGGACAATTGGAGGCACAAAAAGCTAAAGATCACAAGTTGAGATAAAAACAATTTACTAGAAACAGCAATGGAATAAAATAATGCACAGTAACAACAAAATATTAATAACAGAGTGTACAATATAGGAAAACTGTTTGCATGTGATTGCTCACCACAAAATTTAGTGTTCCTGCTAAATTACCCCAGACCACACACTGTTCACTCCCTTCCTGTTCCCTCTGCAGCAGGATGGAGAGGAGAACTGGAGGCACAATAACTGTTTACTAGAAAAAGCAAAGAAAGAGGAAAAATAGTAACAACAGTACTAACAGCAGAGTGTGCAAGATCGGTGAACAATTCACACTTGAACAATTCCACGCTCRCCATACGGAACACTCAGCACTGAAGAAAGGAAGAAACAGCACCACCCTAAGTCCATGGCATGAGGTGGCATCGAATAATCCCAGGGCTATGCCCTTCCTGGCTGTGTGAAAATTAACCCTGTCCTGGCCAGAGCCAGGACATGAGACAAGCACAATAAATGAAATGTCACTGCATCTCCAGGTGGCGTGTCAAGCAAAGAGCAGAGCTGGCCCAGGTTACAAAAACTCCGCATTTATTTCCTCAGAAAACAGTGTGATTTGACAGAAAAATAAACATAGCCCTGGTCTGTTTTAAAGGGGAAAACCCCACAAACTCATATGCCTGATGTTTTCAGGTAATGGATGGGTTTTGTACATGGTTGTAACTCTCAGCATGAACTCTGCATTGCTTTGAGTGGTGTCAGGGCTGACCTGGCTCAGTGAGCACAGCACAGCTGGGCAGGCTCCACAGCTACATGTGGGTGTGTGGCAAAGCAGGGCTTTTTGGATTAGTACATACTGGATTAGTGAGTACTGTGTTTTCTCCAGCACATTGTCTCCAAACCCTTTAGTGTCTTCCACTGACATTGATGGCCAACTCCACAGCAGCTTATTTTTGATTAAAGAGCTAAGTATTTATGATAAATCAATCAAATCTGAGATGAGATGGTTACGAGTGATGACACATTTTATTTGCCATGCCACTTATTCATTGTCTGCAGGATCAGTGCTGTGTGCTGCATGTCTTCAGCCTGAGGTTGTGACAATGCCCTGCTGAGGCCTCTTGCAGGGGGAGGTCACAATTCCTTGGCTGTGGGTGGAACGTGCTGGGGCCTTGGGGGCTTTGGGGGTGCTGGGACCTCACTGCTATTAATCTTTTCAAATGGCATTTGCTGCAGTTTCTATGGTTGTGTTTTCCAGTTATTCTCCAGCTGACAGATAGCTCTGAGACAAAGATTGGGGCTGCTTTCATTGAGTGCAGGGATCTTGGGCTCACGCTGGAAATTGGTGGGAAGGCTGGGTCTGCCCCCCAATCTGACACGGTGGCAGCTGCGGAGTTACGTGTTACAGGCATAATTGTAAGGACAGGGTATACCATTGCCTCTTTCCACACATTGGAGGGCTTCAGCTGGCACTTGGCAGCCCCTCCAGCACTCAGAAACACTCTGTSATCCCAGGCTTGCTTCCAATTTCTATTATTTTAATTTCAGACAAGTGCAGTGTGAGCCCTCAATTTTTGTTAGGTGAATAAATGAATTTCTGCTGGGTAGTAGTTCAGCCTTGTTTGTGAGTGATCCTTGGTGATCTCCCTTCCAGCGTTTTCCAATCCCCATCTCCACCCTCTCAGGTGCAGCTCTGTATCCACTCAAATTCAGATTTCCTGCACTAGATGTCACTGTCTTTACAGAGAATTTAATAAGTTGACAGAACAGGTGATTAAACTGGGGGGAAGGGGGAAGCAAGTGGTTTGGAGAGGGTGAGTAAGGGACTGAAAATYGTATTTTCAATTATATCCAAAATAAAGTTTCTCTCTAAAGTTTGCAAGAGGAATTCAGTGTTGACTGGAAAAATGAGATCCCTGAGAGCCCTTTCCAAGGAAGGCACAGGGATCTAATGGTCATCTGGCCATCCATCCTTGCCTCTGCAAGGTGCAGGTGGGGGGATTGACTCCTTTCATTTTTCTCTTGGGGCACAGACCAAACCCAAGAATAAATAAGAAAAAAGTCCACTGATTGACGTGAAGGAACAATTTTTACCTAGTTTCTGAAGTTCCTTAAAAAAATACCTCTGGGTTGAGGAGAGTTTTAATTAASCCTTTAACTAAGCTGACAGGATGAATAGACTACAAAGTTATTAGGTGCTTTGTGTTTGTGTTGTCTTARCTGGAAAGAAGAAATATTTCATGTGTGGCCTTGTCGTGGTTTGAACTTTACCAAAAACCAAAGCACCCAAAGATGTTCMCTCCTCCCCCCACCCACTGGAGAAGGCAGAAGGGAGAGCAAAAGCCCAATTAACACTAAAATTTATGGCTTTTAGATAACATAATATAATTGAGAGAAAAATACAGAGAATGGTCAGACAGGCTGAATAACTTAAGTTGCAAAATAGATTTATTACTAAAAACTACTAAGAATACTACTGCACCGGGGAGGGGAACAAAGATAGGGAAAAATTTACAAGGAGAAGAAAATAAAAATGGACATTTTAACACACCTGTTATCCTTTCCAGGGACCCGTCTCTTTCTTGGGTCGTCCCTCTCCACCCCCATGTCTTCCCACACACACAGGGGACAGGAATGAAAGTCTAACATAGATCAAACTACTCATTACAGATAGGAGAAGCGTTCTTACAGCTCCAAGCTGTGGAAGTTCTTTTCCCAAGAAACAGCCGGTGCATAACTGCTGATGGCAAGGGATTATTTTCTTTACCTTGTGGGAGAAAGGAAAACACTCCTCCAGGGATACTCTCTCAAATGTGGCAGAACACAGCTCCTTCTAAGCATCCACTTGCTTCAGATGGGGGGGGAGGGGAAGAGGGCAAACCTCTTCCCCTTTTTTTGGCTTCTAATCAGTTCAGTCCAGTCCTCAAAGGCCAGGTTTTTTATCTCAGTTGCAGAGCCTCTTTTCTATACAGGTCTCCCATTTATGAAACAGTCATTTTGAGAACAGCTTGTTTTCTCCATGTCCGAGCACCACAGCAACAGCACCTCTCTTCTTCTTACCGTGACCTTGGGTCTCCATTTTTTTCCTTACATCTACTCACCCTTCTCCTCTGTCTTCCCCCGGTGCATGATACTAACAACCTAAAAACTAAATGGTGGCCGCGCTCTATCTTGTTTTGAATTCTTTAAGGCAGCAGTTGCAGTGACATGCTCAGCCTGCAGTGTCCCTGTCATCTTTCCCTGGGGCTGGCTGAACTGGCAGTTTCCTGAGGGTGAAGAGTGATGGAGATGGCTAAAGTGGAGGACAGCCAGGCAGAGGTCTCTGCTGGCAACACCATCCAGCATTCTTGACAAGGGCACATTTTCCTTCTGCTATTGATGATTCCTGGAGAGAAAACAGTGTCTTTTGCAAGGCCATTGATCATTAGATAAGTGGAAAAAT